>NC_092860.1:132480625-132564250 GCF_032062135.1 Pyxicephalus adspersus | reverse complement strand
GATCTGCTTCATTGGACATTTCTACAACTTTGTAACATTAAAAGTGATCATTTTCTTCCCTTCCCATAAGAATATTGGGCTCAGGATAAAGGCTGAGGTTGTCTGCTAGGGATGATAGTCTTTGGATCCATTTATCTTTGCAGACCACTCACATTGTTCTTACACCAGTGTTTGCATCTAATCCATTGCATCCCTTTAGGTTTTCACGCTTGTAATCTTGTGTTTAAGTCCATGATTGAAATATCTTGTGAATTAAAGGTTATTACTCTTCATTATCCTAACTACTGCAGTCTAATCTTTGGCTCTTTAACACAGATCCCTCTTTTCTGTTATCCCGACTCATTAATGCTACAAAGATAGCTTAGATTTGAAAATGGGCAGAAAGAAGTGTACTATCTCATATCAGAAATGTTAAACACTATAAAGCATCTCTCAATTTAGTGCCATTTTGTAAAACTGTGGAAGATGATTGTCCTCAATGATTTCTCCTCTCCAGAATGATTTAGAAGACGCTGTGTCAGCAGTGATTTATCTATTGACAGCTAAGGATAAAAAGATACGGGCACCCATACAACTCACCCTTTTTCAGATTAACCTACAGACTGCATTAGGCAAATTTGATGGCATAAAAAGATTTTGCCAATTTGTCTAGAAGCAATTCCTCTTCGGGACTGCACTAAGAGCAGCAGCCTTTCATGCCACTGAGCAATTTAAATGACTTTGATAGATAGTCCAGGAGGTTAAAGTATTGTACTGTACATCTATATTATCACTTTAATAAAAAGCCAATTTACTTAATTGCTGGGCGAAATTAATCTGCGGAATTGGAAAGCTTCTCCGGCAGGATGCGAGGCTTCCGTACTTCATTCAGTGTTATGCTAAGGGAATGCCTTAGTGGAGATGCTTGACATTGTAATTTCCTATTACATTCAATCAGCATTTACTGTTGTGCTGTAATCTAAATTCCCAGAATGCTGCCTCACTAATCTTAAAGCCAATTATAAAAAGCTGAATATATGTTTTTTGTGTGTGTGGTCCTGTAGGTACATACTGGCTATGGTGCCAAATGATAGGACCCGTCTGACCCACCCTGGTGGGGCATCTCAATAGCATTTTAAAATTGTTCCTATATTTTAGGCAGTTTCTACATATATATGTAAGGCCAAGGCTTACAATCCCATTTGTGTCTATTGGGTGGTATTTCCATTCATTATCTGTCCTATAGACACAAGAGGAATAGTAGTCAATTTCTCAAAAATAAGGGAAACTGCAACAGTTTACTTTTCTGAAAATGATTAAAAAACCTTTTTTATGAAAACTCTAGGTTTTTTTGCATAAGGAACACATGGATGGTGCACTCCTGGGAAGGATATTAGAGGGAGCTAATCAGGTTGAAATAACAATGTAAATTAACCTCAATTTGTGTTCCTATTGGATGATTTTTCTTCTATTCCTATACAGGTGTTAATGCAAATTTTCGGATATCTCCCTTAATTCAGTGACATCCCCTGGACAACTAGTGTAAACCTTTCTAATGAGGACATAGCAATAAAAACCTTATTTATATAACAATAAAGCTAAGATAACCAAACCTTATTTATTTATATAACAATAAAGTTAAATATAAATGCCGCCACATTTGTTGTTTTCAAAGATAAATCAATTAAAAATTCACACGTAGCATTTTTTGATCTCTTCCATATTTAGCACCCATAAAGCATTAAAGTGTATGTCCAGCCCAAAAAGTTTTTTTAATTTTTTTTGTATAGGGCAAAGTGGGGATAAAACCTCTATCAGGTTGTTTTTTTGTTTTGTTTTTTAACCTGATTAATACATTTCTCTTCAAATCCTTGCCTAATGAAATACAATGAGAAGTTTTTGCAAGTCTTTAGAAAGTGAAAAGAAATAATTCCAAAGAGTTGTCCTGGAACATATTGATCTTATGACATCTCAAAATGTTGGATTTCCCCAGATTTTCTATTTTAGTGAGAATGGTTACCAAGAGTCAAGTAAAACTTGATAGAAGGTTTAACTCTTTCTTACCTTGTCCAAAAATAAACAAACTAATAATAATAATAATAATAATCATCAAACTGTTTTCTGTTTATTTACAAGCGTTTTAAATACCTGTGTGCATTTATCGACGCAGGCACTGCGGTCAAGCTGCAGCATTCTCTTCCTTTTCAATATTCTGCATCTTACTCTTATAATATTACTCATTTCTGTTACTCACTTGATGTATTCCCTAGACTTCCAGTTACTAATGAATCATTTTGCAGCATCTTCTCGTACTCACTTTGTTTCCAGTTTCCCATTGTCTGCAGTTTTCTCCCCAAGCCTAAACCTTCTGCAATGATATAAAATTGATAATAAAAATATTTAGCTCTCTCCAATGGTGTTATTTGTAATTATAAAGGATTTGTGAGGAAACCACCATATGAATGTTTTATTAATGCAGTAATAAATGCCAAACTTATAGGAAAACTAAACTCAATAAACAGAGCACCTGGTGTGCACGGGGTGGTCTCTGCCTGTACGTTTTCTCCCAGGATGTTCATGTGCTTCTCAAAGGAGATCTCACAGAAAGGAGCTACGAGATATCTGTGTCCAGTGTCACTGGCTCTCTGCAGAAGCATGGGACGTGTATAAAGCCACAATCTGACTTTGTTTTATACTTTTTTTTCTTTTTTTAGATTATTTTTTCAGTTTTGTAATCATAAACAAAGGAAATATTGTGAATTATATGGTGCAGCTGTGCGTGTACAGTGGTTTGGTACATTAAATGAATACAGAAATGTATTCGGAGAATCTCAAGCCACTATTTTATTTGTGACCTATAAAGTGCTTGTAGAATATGAAGAGCCAATCCAAACAACAGGTGAAAGCAATCATGAGCAACGAGTGCTGTCAGGAAGATGCTGCAGCTGTGCTAAAGTTAGAAAGTTGCAGCATGATTGAACTTTCTGTGCTTTGTAATTACTTCTTTCAACATTGCCCCCCCCCAAAAAAAAATGACATTAGGCTGTAATAAAGACAAATGACTATAGTAGCGACATAAGATTGTAAGTCCCTTTGAGGGACAGCTAGTGACATGACTATCGGCGCTATATAAATACTGTGTAATAATATTAACATTCCACCATATCCACCATAATCAGCAAGTCCATTTAACACAGACTTTATTCTGATCTGACATGCATGCATCAGGATTTGCTTTCCCAAAGACTATTATAGGAACGTAAAATCCATCTGATTCAAACATATTCCATTAACACACTCACCTAGGGGCTTACATATACCCAGGGCTGGGTATTTCTTGCAACTAACCTACTTTTCTTCCACTAACAAGCCAAAATGATTGTAAAAGCAACTCAGAAGAAGCTCTAAGGAACTCAGAGACAACTTAAAGCAACTCCTTCAGCATTGTAAAAGCAAGCTATAGCATCAAATCAAATGTTTTATTTGATTCAAAATGCATACTTACTATGTGTCTTGCTAATCATTGTTTCCACACTTTTCAAATATACAGTCTATGCCTGGCAAACTAAGCTTAGGAGGTCTTAAAATGTTTCAGAATGGAACTTACCCATACATTAATAAAAGGGTCATCATCTTACAGACAGAATGTGGGTAAACCCGGCTTCATGCCATTCAGTTTTCTTTACTTGCAACACCTGATGGTTACCTGATCGACCAACTGCTTAGTTTTGTTCTTTGTGTTTTGTTGGCATAGCTTGCCTAAAATATTGGTGCTCCATATTGTATTGATGAAATTGAGGCAGATCTTTGCTTAAAGTAAGTATATTTTGTTTTCAAATGTAAAACTAAAATAAATATTGTGCACTGTATTTATCTGGATTTCATGTTTTTCTAGTATTTTTAAATGAACCCTACTTTTGTTATTATGTTTTTAAATATTTATTCTTTTTTTGATGTTGTTAATAATGTTATCCCAATGATAAGAACAATATATATTTAGTATCAGAGTATCATCATTAATTTTATTCAGGTGTATATTACATAAGTGCCATGAGTTGTATGGGCATCTGCGAGCAGCTGTAACCAATAAACTGTATATCTTCCCCGATTTCTCAAGTCGGTGTGCTGTCTTGTTTTCTGCTGTGATGGATTATGAAAAAGATTAAGAGGACCTCATTCTACTCTGGAGATCTAGTTTCATATTATGTCCTCATATGTATCCGAGCCACATTCGGTGATATTGCACTACAAATATGCCACGACAGCTGGACTGCTTTAAATGTGAACTGAGTCCCCAAGTCACACAAAGGAAACGGCACACAAGGCTTACGCCATGCAGCCATATTAAATAAGAATAGCATCTTTTCCTTTCTTGCCAAAGATAGTAAAATTAACATGCAGCTGGCTTCTCTGATAAATGGATTCAGTTAGGTCACTGAGGGGATGCATGTGACACTAAGTGATTTACAGTGCTTTACCTTAATGAAATTGTTTCAGCGAGATGACGCTGAGAGCTTTTAATGGATGGCTTTACTTGATGTAATGAAATTGCTTTCTTTTGGCATTTAATATAAGGTGCAGTTATTATTTACAAGAGCTTTTTCTGCGCTTCTGTCTCTGTGCAGAGCAGCAGCAGAGCAAGAGCAGGGTGCAGAAGTAGAGAAAGTGGAGGAGAAAGGCTGCTGGCTAGAACGGCCTAGCTTTTGTAGATCAGATGAGGTTGACTTCACTGAACCGTTGTGCTTGTCTTTTAAGTAAATCCTCCTAATCTGTTCACAGGCAACTGGATTTTAACCAGATCAGCTGCATTGAAGATGGTTCTTTCCGAGCTCTGCGCGACCTGGAAGTGCTGTAAGTAAATGTCATCTAGTGTCTTGGCATCAGCAGCTTATGATGAGGGCAGCGTGTGTATGTGTGTGTATGTGTGAGCTGATCTGTGCCTGCTTACTGTCATGTCGCTGTCACTGCTCTGCAATAAATGTGCTTTACAGAACTGCTGCATTGGCTAAATAAAAAAAAAATAATGATTTTGTTATGCTGCTAACTGTATGATCATCTCTCCTTCATTTCTTCTGATTTAACTTCTCCTAAGCTGGCTGCTTTTGAACATACCGTGGTGTTGCGCAGAGTGCAGAAGCCCATAACAACCAATCAGGTTTCACATTTCATGTCTAGAGAAAACAGAAGAGTGGAAGATGATTGCTGGTTGGCTGCTTTGGGTTTCAGTACCTTGTTTTATGGTGCCTATCAACGTCAGCCTCATTATATTTGATGATCTTATGTATTTATGCACGTAGCTTGCAAATTACACTAAAAGTATCTATCTTTTTATCCATTTTTATCCATGTTTGTTTGATTTACTATCTTTATTGATACTACTATTTATTTTTATTTTATATCTAGCTTATAAATTACAAAAATATTGATTTAGCTAATGTATTTGTTTGATTATCTATCTTTATTAATCCTTCTCTTTGCTAACTATAGGATCTAATTTATTCATGTATATATATATATATATTTAAATATTACATTGTATGGCTCCTTTTTCATCTTTTCATATGAGTCCTTGGTCGCTTGGAGTTTACAGTCTTTTAGGCTACCAGTAATCTGAGGTTGTCTCAGAGTATAAATTAGGCTTTACATTCAGGAGAAAAGATAGATTTTTCTTTTAAATTAAGTATGTAAAATGGCAGAATATTATCTCATTTAGATTGGGTGCCATAGGAATTTAGAATTCTTTAATTTCCAGGTATAGTAATACACGTGGCTGAATATAGTTTTTTTAAAATGTTTGCTGTTCCGATATTCAAGTGCTGCATTGCAGCTCAGATAGACTGCCCCTATAGCGCTCAACCAAATCATAAATATGGCTTTATACTCGTAAGACAAAAAAAGGAGAATGTTGGGTGTGTTCAAAATGGCGGACTAAATTCCTTTGAACAGTAAAACGATATCTGCAATGCCTCACCGTAGCTAGTGTCTGACACACAATTCAACACCTCTTTCTCAGTGTTCACTTAAGAGAACACCATTTCAGCAAATGTTAAGCTTTTCATGTTTCATCCAGGTTTTAGATGAAGATAAATGTAGAAATGTAAAAAATAATTAGGTAAATTAAACTATTACTACTTGTTCTGAATAGTTGTTTGATAAAAAAAATCAAATTGGAGAATAGCAAAATAGCAAATATCAGATCTAAGATGCAAAAATTATGGTTGCCAGTACCCATTTCTTATGCCATCCACCCAACATTGCCCCTGGTATGGCTGTCTTAAAAATGCTGTTTTAATGCTAACGCAAAATTGCTTGCCATTAAACAATTCATACGTTTGACGTGTTACCATATTTAACTTGTGTTTTACAAATGAACTGATCCTCATTTGTGCAGTAATTTAGAACACAGGAGGTAGGCCATGTAACCAATAGCCAGTAGAGATTTGAGATAAACTTTTAAAAGTCATTCAAGTTCAAATAATTAAAAACTTTTATGCGGATTTTTGGGTTCTGATGAAATTTTGCAACTTCAGTGATGGCAGCTGAATATAAATGTACAATTTATGGTGACTGCACCCACTGCGGCAGTAGTAAAATTCTGCTGACGTTTGTGGGAGGAGCTAGGACTAAACAGAGGAAGATTGGAATATTCCAGAAATTCTGAAGGGCGTCGAGCCTTGATAAGCGCCAGATCCTTTCACATTTTTGTTGCATACTCTGCTTCTCTTGTTGAGTGGATGGTTCTTGCTCCGAGACATCTTCCAACATTGCCATTCGCAGCCATCCACAGCTAAGTTGCCTTCCTAAAATGTCTTCAATTTCAGGCAAGTTTTTAAGCTCTTATACTATGCATGCTCTTATTCTTTAATGGTCTTTTTCTTCATTTTCCTATTTTACTTGTGGCTAGCGGCATATACAGCTATGGTCTTTTTTTATCGCGAATAGTTTTCTATCTTCGTAGATAAAGCAAAGACTATATTAAGTAGAATTATTTTGTACTTGTTAATTTTATTTCTATTTCCTTTTTTTCTTTTTTTAAATAGGGATTGTACTTTATTATCTTTAAAGCAAGTTATTTAATATGAAAAGATTGTTTAAGCTTTTTGGTATCTAACATTACTTAAGTCATTCAAGGTGTGATTGCTTTGTTGTGAGTATATATATATATATATATATATATATATATATTTGCCTGAGCTTTAGCTGTAAACTATTTTTAGACATTGAGGTGTAATTAAAGAATACTTTTCCTAAATGTATATCTTTTCTAAACCCTACTAATACTTCTCTTTTCCCTATAACACTGATAACACCGACATTTCCCAAGCTTGTATTTGCCTTATAACATAAAGTAAATATTTCATTTTATCAAGAAATTCCAACCTTGTTGGCTTTGTCCTTCCATATTTAGCTTATCTTAATGTCAGATGTGATAATGAGCAAGACTTAATATTCACATTGGAATATGGTCTTACCCATTACAAATGGTATAACCATCTATATTAGGATTTTATCAGAGGTACTAAAGACCAAGAAAGTTATGATCTTTAAATGATAGCTTTTCCAATCTTTCTCCTTTTTTTCTGCTTTCTGTCTTTCCCATTAACAACCTAATTGTTTAATATTTTGTTTTAAATTTGTAAACTATGTTTTTTCCTAACACTCTCTATTGTAACTGTATAGCATTGACAATCTTGATGCGCCTATGCTTTGTTGCAATCATATGTGGTTTGAGAATGGTTGTTGCGCTAAGTGAAGTGTCTGTAAATCCATGGCTAACCCTGGTCAACATTAATGTGGATGGCAAACAGAGTGTGATGTGTTTTAAGATAAGATATGGAAAAGTTTGGTGACCCCTCTGTGACTTGCTATACCCAAAATGCAGTTCACTATAGAATGCCTACATGGCACTGTTACCAAGCGTCATATTAATTGAGCTGTACTGGAGTTTTCATTAGCAGCACATTAAATAAGTGGAAAATGCCTGTGGGAAATGCAATGCAGACATTCAAATGTTTCAGACTAATCCAACGGTATTTTTAGTTAGGGTTCATTGCAGTTAATATTGTTCCTGTGCACAATTATACATTGCCAGGGAAACATGTTGAACAGATTTTTCGAGCAATAAACTTTACGCCGTCAAAAAGAAAATACGCAGCCGTATTACAAATCCTGATGTTGCCTTTGGTGATCTAACTTCTTCTTCTCTTTCATGTTTTACAGCACCCTCAACAATAACAATATCACTCGACTTTCAGTGGCAAGCTTCAACCACATGCCAAAACTGCGAATTTTGTAAGTAGATTTTTATTAATTATTCTCTTGTGTTTTTGTTACCCTGGGACAGAACAATCATATTTCGATGTGCTAAATAGATTAAAACATCACTTGAAATCTTTGTCTTGGGAAACATCTGCTTTCTGAAATGAAATTTTATGGAAGACATAAGGAAACATTTTTTAGAAATAGGATAATGTAACAGTAACAAATAACAAACTCTAAGTAATAGCTGTGGTTGTAACCAATGAGTTACCCTAGAAAAAATGATAATAGCTTGGTAAGTTTTTTGTAATTCATAAGTATATCAGCATTAAAATGAAAGCACGGCAAGTCAGCTGAAGGATTTTTACTGTGAAACTACATATCAAAAAGTAGGAAAAAAAACATCTGAAATCTCTCTTTGCAGAAATATATGTAAAGAACAATGCATAAAAGCTACTTTTCATATTTAATATACTCTAGTCATTTGGAGAACAGCCATATATCCTTTCTTTTCTCTCTAAGTAGAATGTTTGCTTTTTATTATATCTTTAATAAATATATGCATACACATCTATCTGTCTGCATTGTCAGTACTGTCCAGGCCACAAATGCTATATTTGAACAACTCCCTAAAGTAAACACCTTTGAACAGGAAGACCTTTAGCAAAGTGCTCCATTAACGATACACATAGCAAAGATATATCACTGGTAAAGTAGACTTTTTAGGTATCTGTAGTTCCCAATTCTTAAAGACACAGACAAACGGCCATGTGAAAAATACAGAAACTGTTAACAGCCGTGTAACAGTTACCTTCCAGCGGATTGAATACAATAGATTGAAATTTAGTTGGTGGTTCTGGACAGCTGCACTTTGCACATCATCAATTCTCTTAAGACTTCATATTTCAATAAAACCAACTGTATTTAGAAAAAAACATACTTGATCAGAGCAAACATAAAAGAAAAAAACTTGGCGTGAGGAAAAAAACACTTTTTTATTGTAATAAAAGTAAGCCAATCAAAATATTCAATAAAAAATCCAGATGATATGATGAGGTTACCAGGGGGGAACCTTAAGTATCCCTCCACTTTCCACTTTCACATTCCATACATTTATTATAATCCACCGCAAAGACTATTTTGTAATCTTCTGCCTCAAACACCTAATTCATACTTAGGACTAGGTGTCTTCATGAGTATGCCCTAGTTGTGATTATGTATATGAATGTCCTCATTTTATCCAAAACTATCAAATCCTGGTGATATACTGGAACATCATTAGGGATATTATGGGCGAGATGCTAATACAATCCAAAAGAGTTGTAGTGGTGCATTTTAGGCAACACAAGATCAACAGGATTGATTTGACCTAAATGCCGTATATTCCCCCATCTGCTGGTAAAACAGGGTCACTTTGACCACTTCTTAGGTGTACAAAACAATACAAATCATTTGCTTAATAAAATGCAGCTAGATTTTTACTTGAAAAGTAATTTTGTCCGTACACCAAACATAAGCCGGACCTTTTGGTTATGCAACCCTGACCATATATTCACAGTATTCCGAACCTTTGAAAAAGCCTGCTAAAGTCTTTTAATTTTTCCTTTTTTGTTTGGCAACCCTTTAGAGACTTTCCTTCCAAATAAATAAGTGTATTGACATACTAGGTATTTCACATTTCATTCAAGAGCAATAGACAGGCTTTGATTGGCTGTCACCTATGATAAATAGGAAATCTTTACTCTTTTATTACTGTACTGCAGCCAGACCTAATTAAACTGTACCGGCTCTTTGACAATCTTTGTAACATGAAATTAGCTCTAGAGATGGAGCAGTGTGTTTTAATACCCATTATAGCTGGTTAGAACAGCGAGCATCAGCTAAGAAATGGAATATTACTCAGTCAAGGACAACTGTAGAAACACAACACAGTCTGTAAATAGGCGTAAACATTTTCGCCTCTAAGCCAAAAATACAAATTGCCGTGAAAAAGGAAGCCTTTGGTGGTATTAAAAGTAATTAAAAAAAAGGAAATGTTTACATTGTATGATTTTTTTTCTATAGGATATTGTAACTTATGTATCAGAAATTTTAAATAGAGTAAGGGCCGCTATAAATGTTCACCAAACATTGCTGCATATGAGTTCAAACCAAACTGCCAAGCCTTTCTGACTAATACCTGATCTGCCATATTGTGTCAGTAGGAATAATTGTTGAATATTTTTAGAGGTGTACCAAGAAAAGGTTTTTTGGCTTTTGGAGATAAAGATCGTGACTGGCTATATGGGAAGTATTGCAAATACTAGTGCAGCTTTGGAGGGGAAAAGCCTGGTGACCAGGTTGCCTGCTGAGCTCTTAAACATATTGCAAGCAACCATGTTTATGCTTCAATCTTCTAAAGGACTATTTATTTTATTGTCAGTGGTCAGCTTTAGTTTAGTATCTTCAATGAGGTAATTAGGTAGGCAAGCAGTAGCATTATCACAGTATCTCTATACCTTACATTCACATCTTTATCACAGTCATCTTCTATTCTTGTGAGCTTCTAAAACTTTTCCATTAAATTTAATGAAGGTTGTCTTCAGCTCTTCTCTACATCTAAATGTTGGTTTTAGGATTATTGTCCCTCTACAGAAATAAATAAATAAAAAGTTGTCATATACCAATTTAGCGAAAGCTACATATGCTTTCACTACTTGGAATTGAGCCATGATCTTGCGCTGACCTGCCCATTTTCAGAGTAACAAACTTAATTCTTCTTTGTGTTGCCATTTCCATCTTTCAATTTGAGGCGTTGTATTGAGCTCAGATCCCAAGGGGCCAAAAGCAACTAATCCCCTTTTCTTTGATTAAACAAAAAAAAAGAGGAAATCAGAAAAAAAGGATACAAGGGGGGTGTTTTATATTGAATTATTTTTCTTGTCTTGTTCGCTTGAAAATGAATGTGACCTGTTAAAAGGATTTTGCTGGCAGTTTCTATAGAGACTAATAAAGGAAGACTTAGTGATATTTCTAATTGGGAGCCAAATCTTTTATAGGTCTTTTTTCACTCTTGCTGTCAGTATTCTCCCCCTATAGAGCAATTTTCTTCAGGAGCATTTTGTCTTTTTTTCACTTTTTTTAACCCCCACCTTTGTTACAGCGTTTTAGGCTTCAGAGTCCTACTGTTTTCATACTCTTGTATGTTTTCTTAACCAACTGTAAAGAAACAGCAGTGGAACTGTAAAGATTGCATTTTCATGTTGGCAAACACTTGTTTTTTTCTGTCCTGAAAATAAATTAGTTTTGAAAGGATTCGCAACAGATAAGTTGGTAAACACAGAAAAGAAAACAATAGTAGTGAGGATTACAGAATTAAGCTTTTTAGTTTTGGGTCAATGGGTGCTACATAGACTTTTGTGAAGAAGTCAAAACTGAAGTGCATAAGTATGTTTATTAAATCTTTTAAAAGTCCATGTTTAGTGCCTTCTGTGGTTGATATTTCCCTTTCTATGTCTCTTTTTGAGAATGTCTAGAGGCAGAGAGATTCTCCTACTGTCTTGTTAGGAACTGAATACATCCCCCCTTTGTAAATAAATTGATGCCGATCTTAAAGTGTATCTCTAGCCAAAACATTTATCCCTGTTTTAGGAATAGGACATAGAAAAGAAACCTCCCCAATGGGACAGAAACATAATGCCCATTAGGGGTCTCATCTAATCCCTAATGGTACCGATAAACTTTAAAGCTTCTTGGTGCAGATGAGAAGCTACTCTACACACAGAAGGACTAGGGCCTCCCAATAAAAATGTGCTACAGCTCATTTATAAGTACATTTTCACTTGCAGGTTTGCCTGCAAGGTCTCACAAATACCTGTTGATCCTGCCTGTGAAGCAGGCAAACCTCCTGCACTGCTACTAAAATGGTACGCCCGTTTCACTACATTGACATGAGAATATGCTGCATTGGGTGTGGCTCTTAATAGCCATTTGTGAAATAGACAAGTTCTGTATATTTCTTGGTATATATAATAAAAATTGCTAGTGAATACCCAGTTTAGGTCCATATTAACGCATCGCTATAAAAACAATTTTACAACATGATCTGTTTTCTTTCCCATAGTCGACTTCACTCCAACAACCTATACTGCGACTGTAACCTGGCCTGGTTATCAGATTGGCTGCGGCAGAGGCCTCGCGTTGGCCTCTACACTCAATGTATGGGACCTACCCACCTGAGAGGACATAATGTGGCTGAGGTTCAGAAACGGGAATTCGTATGTAACGGTAAGGATATTTTACATCAGTCATGTTGCTTTTATTTTGTATCTAGGTAAAGGATGTAAATTATTATCTACAGTGCTGCTGTTTTTATTTTTCATAGACTGAACAAGGTGACCCAATTGGTATCAAAGCTTAAATGCACTGATACAATTTTGCCATTTCAGTATGCACTGGTTGACATGACAATATCTCTGCAAAGGGTTAGCTGACCCTAATGAGTCTCACATTTGTTTCAGAAACATGAAGCTTTCTTTTGGTTCCTTGTTGTAAAAAAAAAAAGCTCTGCATATGATTTTTATTTTAAGCTGACAAATGGACAAAAGAATATAGCTTTTTTAACAGTCATGATTTTTTTGCATATTTACACCAACACATAAATTTACCACGAATATTTGTAGATTAAATATTTTTTACTGGCAATGAGACCTAAGCAAATTGATTTACAACCTAATCATAATTATTATTCATATTCATGATAAATGATCTCACCTAAATAACACATTAACCTACCTTAATTATTATCTTTGAAGATAAAATTAATCCAATCTACTGTAGAAAAGAGCAGAAAAGATATGGAAGATTGTTAGATAATGATTGGCTATGATGGTGATTAGATGATCAGGAACCACTGCTATTAATATCCTAATCTTCAATCTGAGATTTGAAGTTTACAGATACAACCTCATTACATACCTATATAAAACTGTGTACAATACACATGTCAAAAAGGAAACTGTACAGCTTGGAGAACTGTGCATGTAAATGTTCATGAGCTTATCTACCGGTTCTAGAAAAAAGAAAAAAATAGATTTTTTTCCTGGGTATTAAAAGAGAACATGGGTTTGCTAAACTAAGTTTAAAAAAATAGTACATTCTGGTAGAAAGGACTGATAGTGACAATAAAGTCAATTTTTTTCTAGTAAAAAAATTGAAAATTGTATATTTTATCAACATTTAATTACATACATAATGTCCTGTTTGCTTGTGCATATGTTGTATTGTAGTAATGGGGACTGAAGAAAGGAACCAAATATATATGTATACACACACACATATAATAACATATTCATTATTATATAATATTTACATTTTTATCATGTAGAAGTTTCAGGACCCAGTGCAAATGCTGATTTGTCTTCATAATAATTAGATTTCATTAGAATGAAAATGACATTTTAGAGTTGACAAAGTTTCATCGGGGAATTGTGATTTCTCTGCCTAATGTTCCTTAGCTTTTCAGAGCTTGCATTTGGCAGGTAAGTGTCATGGACATTGCATAACTTTACCAAATGCCCAAAATTCATATTTTTGAGAACATTAAACAAGCTGAACAGAACTGAAGGTCATTTATTTGCATTTGTATTTCTCAAACCAATAATTTGAATAGCGCCAGTAAGTTTCAAATCACTTTACCGAGAACATTTGGCAGAATTCTTTCACCTTCTGAAAACAGACATTGATATATCAACAAAGAAACTATTTATTGACTGTGTTTTCTTTTTCTTTTCTACATAACTTTCAGATGAGGATGAAGGCAAGTCATTTTTTTTGTCTCCCTCAGTTTCTGCCCTTAGCTTTGGTAAAATGACTAACACTTGTATCTGGGGTAAAGGAACAGTTAGGTTTAAAGAGTTCACTCTACTCCCTTAATGCAAATGCACATAGGATTTGCAGAATATAGTACAAAGATATCTTCTAATGAATACATAAAGGGATTAAATTTAGTTTTTTCATACTACTCTGTGTATACATCTTAGCGTACCTAACTTTTTAAAATGTCCTTGCATTATGATTAATATTAATATTATTGTTATTAATAAACTGGATTTATATAATGCCAACATATTACGCAGCGATTGCATGTGATTGGTCATTCTTGGCAAAGTTAATTTTTCATTGCATTCAGCAAACAAAGTAAAATATCTCTTGGAAGAGGATAATACACTTTGTTACATGGGCAGCGTATATTCACTTAGTAAATTCATCTCATTGTGCTGCTCAAAGCCTGACTGCTGCTCATCTGTATCCTATTGTCCAGCTAAAGCACTTCAGTAACAATGGGGGAAATAACATTGGCGCAGACAGGTCAGTAGGGATGTCAGAGATCAATTCCTTAGTAATAAAGTGATTGTCAATTTAAGGGGTGCACAGATGTTTGTTTTGTGGCATATAAATGCAAAAGCCTTTTGCTGCCTGCTGACTGGTTCATGTTAAGGACCACCATAAAACAAAAAAGTCCACCTAGCTGATTACCTAATTAAATTACATTTAATATGTTGCTTGGGTACTAAAGAAGACATGTGAAACATGAAGTAAGTAGATAAGTAGGCTATACTATTATTTATGAATATATAAATTAAAGACAAGCTCTAAAAAATGGATACCTTTTATAGTAACATAATTATCAAATATATATAATATAATTTATATATACAGTTTGTCACAACCCTCCTATTGTGTGTTAGTTCCCCCACCTCCTAAATCATAAGCTCTTCGGGGCAGGGTCCTCTCGCTGTCTGTATTAATCTGTCATTTGCAACTCCTATTTAATGTACAGTGCTGCGTAATATGTTGGCGCTTTATAAATCCCGTTTATTATTATTATTATTAATAATAATAATAATAATAATAATAACTACAGTATGCTTCATTTTACTGAAAAATGCAAACAAATAGCTTTGTTCTTGAATATCTGGTGATTCTTCAGATAAAACCTTTTAAGTACCAATGGACTTTTAAAATCCCTTTTCTGGGCTGGGGTAACCCAACTCCTTTTTTAATTATAATTTGACCTTAATTATTACTATATTACCTTCAGATTTTCAATGTATGTAAAAGTGTCTATGTTGTGTTTATGTGGATAACAAATATTACCTTACAATTATTTCGGCAGGTCAGCAGTCCTTCATGGTCACTTCTTGCAGTGTCCTGCACTGCCCGGCTGCCTGTACCTGCAGTAATAACATTGTGGATTGTCGAGGAAAAGGGCTGACTGAGATCCCTACCAACCTACCTGAAACCATCACAGAAATGTAAGTGACACTAAAATATTTGTTCAAACTGTTTAACTTTGACACTAGACGTAGAGGAAGCATCACACACAGCAGCCAAACCTCAAACTTCTTCTTTACATACCTAGCAGCTCAGGGACATAACAAGCAGAATAAGCATAAAAAAGGTTGCAGATTTTCTGAAATTGCACTGGGATTATGTGGCCATTTTAAATACAAACAGTGCTTAGTGGCATTCCTTAAATAACTATGAAGTGTGGGTAAATAAAAAAGAAAAGTAACAAGAAAGGTATGTAAGGGATTTGACCCATGTACCAGTGATCAAAGGATGAGCTCCCCACTATAATGTAGTTTCTGTTGACATGAAGTCAATATAAACTGCAGTAATCACTGAGATGTAAAACAATCTAGTGGCTGATTCCCATATCCCAGGGGAGGATTAAACAAATCTTCCATGTAACTCAGCTGTAAAAGGAAAAGATGCCCAGAACAGGACAGTCCAGTGATCTCCTCTACTGCCCTTCCTATATGATTGGGTCCTTGGCCAGTCCAGGGGTTAAAATGGCATATCACTAAGCAGAAACAAAGAGCAAACCTAAATGTCAACCAAAAGATCACTGTTAGTTCAATTTCCTTTTCTGCTCTGGATTATGTGGCCCAGATGGTGCATCCTGGAGCTTCCAGTAAAGGCTGTGAAGTGATTTTATTAAAGTGCCTTTGATTCAGCTGCTTAGTAGTCAAGTGAATTTCTGTGGACAAAGAAGAGCCTTAAGCGGTGTGTCTGCAGAGAGATAGAACATTAGCAGTCACAAGTGGATGATCTGAATGTTTAATACTGGAGCCATTCAGCCTCAAAACTGCATATAATGTGGCCCAACATGTCGCTATCAGGGATTCTTTATTCACCTTCTTTATTGCTTCTGTCTCTGTGCAGGCATATGCAGAGACAGTCTGTCTTATTTTACAAGAAAGCATTTCATGGGAATTAGCAAGAGGCTTCTTTGCCATTGGCTGCATTTTATATTCATTGTAGTGTGATTGTAATCTTCTTTTATGTGTCTGTCACTATGCAGTAGTAGTGTTATGTATACACTTGCTATGCATTGTGCTGTGCTAGTTACATTTTTTGCATTTTACACACATATAAAATTAAACACTTATCCACCTCTTATTGTCCCATGTAAGACTGGTGGAAAAGGAGAAGCAGCACAAGGAGCAAATCAGTTGTGCATCTGTGCTTAGAAGGAATCTGACTATTCTGCTGCTTCTTTTTCACTGCCCATTCACGGGCTAGGGGAGAGGCAAGACATGTAAATGTTACTTAACTGTAGCAGAGAAAAAACAGGTCTCCTTTCTTTTTTTTTTACATAAAACCAAACTTTATCCCCATTCTATTCTAATGTTTGTTCTAGAAGCTGGTGGGGAGTCAGAATACATGGCAGTAAGCGAAACACATATAGGGTTCTCAGCGCCAAATGCAACATCCATATAGAATAAAGCCCTGAGCTTTATTTGGTGTTTTTCTTATATATCAGAAATCTACATGATATAGCTTCCCTCCACTACTTTAATTCTAGAAAGTCAATATTGCATTCTTTTCCTTTGTATTTATTATATCTTGCTGATTTTATTGCTCCAGACTCCCATACTTAAGAATATGAAAAGCCATAAACCATATATTTTCTTTGCACAGCACATAGTCGGGATATTCCAGTTTTTGCAATTCCTTGTCAGAATGATGATATATTACATCTAATAAAATTCTTGTCATACTGACTTTTATATCTATTTTCACATGTCGCTGATAGCGAGAATTCAGCGGGCTGTCTCATTACATGAAAAAAGAAATTGAAAAACTGAACTGAAAAAAAAAATAGCTTAAAATTCTCCAAACTTTAAACAGTATTGAAATCTAAACTATTCATAGAAAAAATTCAACTCACATTGGTTTTACTGGGGGAAAGTAGTGCCTAACAGGCAATGCAGAACATCAAATGTAACTCAGCACATGCATTTGATGAAAGTGTGCTTTGAGCATAGATTTAAAGTTGTCCCTTGCAACCATCTAGAATCTTGCATCATGTAAAAGAGGGGTTACTGGTTTTATCTTTAGTTTGTTTCATTGTCATTGATGATATAATATCCACTCCTGGTACTGGAAGCTAGGTTCTTACTGGTAAATATTTAAGATCCTTCAGGTTCCAGGCTCCTACCTAAAGTTGCCGACTGGATGACCCTATGCATTTCCGTCTTTCCTCCTACCAACCTGTTAGGAAAGCACTGATATCTCATCTTATTCTCCCACAATTACCCTTTAATATAGGTGTCACACTCACATATATACTAAAGGAAACTGGGCTTGAACACAATCCCGATACATCCACATAATAGAAATTTGTTTGCAGTATATGTTTTCGGTGTTACAGAATGAACAGGTAGACTTTGATTGAAAACCACAAGTTGGCTACTCGTTGTCTTTTCAATGTGGTTTTCCTGCAAGATGCGTGACAGCAAAGAAAAGTCTTGCTTGATTGTAACAATTTTATTATATCCCATAACTGCTATGGCAAATCCTTTCTGTAAAATCCATGCTTCACCCTCCGACAGCTGTTATTGTCTTTCATTTTTAAACCAGTGGGGGGGAAGGGGGATAAAACAATAAGCTGCCTAAATATTTGTAAAGGCCTATATAGGTAATAATGACTTCCTTTGCATGGACTTTGTTGTACTTCTATATCTCTTCCTGTAGTTTATATTTACACAAGCTTATTTACTAACAATTAGAATTATCTGAAAGATTACTACTGTATTCTACAAGTTACCATTTAAGCTTAGAAAATAAATGAATAAATCATAGATTTTTTACATGTTATAT
Organism: Pyxicephalus adspersus; assembly: GCF_032062135.1. Classification (NCBI taxonomy): domain Eukaryota; kingdom Metazoa; phylum Chordata; class Amphibia; order Anura; family Pyxicephalidae; genus Pyxicephalus; species Pyxicephalus adspersus. Next base: position 132,545,863 of record NC_092860.1, on the reverse strand, counting down.
CATGTTTTTAAAATTATTTCAGACATTTTAAAAAAATAATTTCTGACTGCATTTTATTTCTGTAACTTTGTTTTTGCAAGATGTAAGACTTTACTTCCCTGCAGATTAAAGTAGCTTTTGCGCATGCCATCTATTCATTTGACAATGATAACAAATGCAGTGGTTACAAAGAGACTGCTTAATTTGCATTGTCTGTACGGGTATGGACCATCTTATCAGATACCTACCTTGTTAGACCATAGGCAGGTGCACAGCTTTGACCAGTTTACTTTTTTGCCAGGAGCATAAAAATTGTAGCCGAGCCCCTTGGAACTGAAACTGGTTCTTATAGTCCTGCCTGGGTTGCACTATGGATGATCCAGCTCTGTGAATAATCAGTGTTTGCCAGGACAGAAATGTTGTAGTGAGAGTGGGCACAGTATGTTAGAGAAAAGTAAATAATAGGGAACTTGAAGACTGCAAATACAAATTATAAAATAATGCTCAGCAAAAATGTTGCAGCTAAAAATATAAAAAGATTGACTTTAGTAAGATTTTAAACTTTAAAGCAGGACACAATAAAAGTGTTATTTTTATAGTTAAACATTCATATAAAGGCTTATTGTCTAGTGAGGGGCAGGCATGACATGTCAGACTTCATGGCTTATAATCCTGCTAGGAGATCACTTCAATTCTCCTTATTATAGGGAAATATCTGTGGACATAATAGGCATTATTCTCTCCCATTTCACTTTATCCTGCTCTGCAGGCTTCACAGCCTAAAGGCACACCATGTGTGTCATTACTAAAGTGGCAGCACTTATGACATGTACTTATAGCATCAATCCAAACCTTTTATTTTTATTTATCTCTTGTTGAGGTGTAACCATTAGCTGTCTGTCTGTGGAGATTGTGCTGCCACTGAATGAAAACAGAGTTAAAAGCTTTTCCCATAACATACTGTGGATTCTTCCCTGAGCAGAATGGCAGATGAATCTTAGTATATATTTAAAGGGAACTCTTAATTACTCTTTCTGCTAAGCTGTAGTTTGTTCAGAATTGGTAAATGGAATTTTGTATTTCATTGCACCCAGCTGATAACAGGGCTCCTTCAGTTAGATAGAAATATGTTCAGCGAAGAACATAGGATGTTACTTGGAGCCACAGAATAGCATGTAGTAATATTGCAAGTCAGTATCCTAATCTAAAGCACCAGGAACACAGCCCTAATTGGTGCTCCTGCTTTTAGCTAGATATAGTGTAAAACTCAAACATATGGATACTTTACTAATAATGGAACAATGTTACTAGTCACTTGATTTGTTTCTGTCTATTCCATAGTCTTTAGTTTTACAGACCCCTAATAGGCTGCAGAAGCCAATAAGAAGACACCCATTGTTAAAGTTAATCAGTATAGTGGTTCCATTTATCCACTCCAAGCCAGCTGATTGGACACTAAACAGGCAGCAGAGTAATTCCATCTTTGCTTTCTCCTCCTATCAGTTCATTCCTTGTGGGCACTTTTATTGCAGCATGCCCCTTTAGGATTTCTAATCTCCTTCTATGCAATTTAAATCTGGCTATTGTCCGTGCCGAATAAAATATGCAAACCCCACACAAAAACATTTGTCACCTGAAATCTTTTTTTTCCTTCACATTTGGCTTTGATTGAGGGAAATGCTTGTCTTGTCTCTTTTGTTCTTCACACTGTACACGCCAATTACCAGGCCTTGATGAAGACATCCTTCAAAACACAGTGCAGATATTGTTTACAGGTCATGCATGTATACTTTAGTGCTAAAAGATTAAAACATTTCATCTTCCAGCTGTTCACATGAATTTAATGTTGGCAGAGCGCTCAGCATCATCACACAAATCAACTGCAGGAATTATCATTTTGTTTAGCTGTATCCAACCATGAAATGTGATCCCCTGCAGCCCTCCTATTCCCATATTACTCATGTACCACCTAGATGTAGCCTGCATGGATTGTGGAGACTGTAATCTAATTTCTCAGATCTTTTTGCTCCTAGTTTTATGTTAGTAGATTTGATCCCTTATTGCTCTAACATGCACTGTCTATGATTATGTTTGGTCGCATATTTTCCTGTCTGTGTCCCATTTTTGTCCCATAAAATCCAGCAATGAGGACTCCCATGATGTTTTTAGCTGCTCTTCTTCTGGTGACGATTTAAAAATTTGTGATTTTTCCTTTTCCTCAACAAAGAGATCAAATGTATAGAGAAACAGCTTTGTGTTAACCAGGGATGAACACAATCCCTTAGTGTGCGGGTGACCATGTAGTGGGGACAGATATATAGTTTCAGGTCCTGGGCTGCATATTAGTTATTCTCTCCCTTGAAACAAAAACAAAAAAACAAAAACATATTCTGGTTGGTTATATTTAGTGACTTAAAAAACTTCCCATCTGAAAACAAAATATCCGGCTTTTTAATTACACCGAAGTTTGTATTTATTTTTTCGTATCTCAAGTTCTTCCATTGTAATTGTATAATTGCATGTCACTTGGGGCTGCATTTAAGTCTCCTCTGCGTTTACTCTGGGACAAATCCATTGCTGCAAGTTATGTGCTAAGCTTTATTTTCCTTTGTAGGAGATTAGAGCAAAACTCAATCAAGGTCATACCTCCAGGGGCTTTCTCACCGTATAAAAAACTACGAAGAATGTAAGTAACAAATGCTTTCAAATAGTACTTTAATGGGGGTCACCGGTGTTTAAAAATATTCTCTGCACGGCTTTCACAGATGGCCGATTAACAAATATTATGCTCTGAATCCTAAAGCCACAGGACTTTTTACTCTTGTTAATCATCTGTAACTTTGATTTATGAGCATTAAATACAAACATTAATGTTTATTAAGCCTGCTCGGCCTCACTGTCATCAGTCAGGCTGCAAAAGAAGATATACACTGGTAAATGTGAATTTGGGTAGTGCTATTGGCTTTTCACCTTTTTATCATTTTTCTTCATATATAGTAAATGTACTTAGCAAAACAATACTGCATTATAGAAACTTACTTTTATTAGTGTTTATGGCAGATTGTTAAAGCTTTTAGATGTATTTCACTAAATAAAAAAAGGCAAATAGAGTTCTCTAGCATCAGATCTTATTAAAGACTAACTCCAGCAAAAGGACAGGTATTACTTACATTACTGCCCTTATATTGAAATAGCATTCATGCATGTGAATTATTTCTGTGGATTATAATATGACGTTCTATGCTGTCTGCAAAATACTAGGAGGTGTTTACACTATCATAGTTGGTAGTGATTCACACTTGAATAGCATGAGACCCTAATATTGTCATAGTTAATAGTGATTTCTAATTATTATCTCCTGCCTAATAAACACAACATAATGCTTTTATTAATGATATGACACCTGATCATAAAGCATTTTTATTTTCCAGTGATTTAAGCAACAACCAGATATCCGAAATTGCTCCAGATGCATTCCAAGGTCTGCGTTCTCTCAACTCATTGTAAGTACCAATTCTTCTTACAAAATCAAAATTCCAACTTTTTTTTTGGCTTCAGCCTGTTTTACTTGCTTGTGAAGCTCCTCCTGAGCTGGGCTCTCATACCAACAGCTGTAAAACACAAAACCAGAATGTCACCAACATGAAAGTGAATCCTGACTATCTGCTGCTGGATTGGCTTCGTACAACTTCCTGGATGATTATAAATCAGCCTTGGCTGCTTGGAATCTCTATAAATCCAGCAATGCATTGATTTGTGTTGCAGCTTTGAAAATTATAATGGATTATTTCTGGCAAGTTATTTATTGGCGTAATATACCTTGAGAGAAAACATAATCACTCTGCAATAAATCTCACAAATAAATAAACAGGGGCAATAGCAATACATATTTGTACATACATTTAGACTTGTGAGATATAAGGTCATAAAATATTTCTCAGTAACACTGAATAGAGAACATTGTACAGAGGTGAAGGGAACACACATGATGTTTGGTAATAAGGAAGGACAGGGCTAGTGTTTTCATTGGCCAAATGATCAAAAAGTTTTTTTTAGTACTACGACCCCACCTATAAAGCTACTTGGAAAAAGAAATGGAGCTTATTCCATCCATGTTATTATTCCCTTAATATTTCATTACAAAATAATTGTATCAGTAGCTTCTATATCTGATGGAGCTACCCAGTACTTGGCAATCTTTCGGTGGTCAGATCCACCCTAGGCCAGTTTCACTTCACTACTTTAGGACAAACAATGATGATACCCTAATCTTGCAGAACTTTTTCAGGAATACATTTTCAAAGTAAGAGAAGGAAAAGTAGCAAAGTATAGACTTATATACACAAATCAGAAGCTCAAACAAAGGAGTGAGACCTCGGAGAAACAAGGCTGGTGGACAGGTCAACTTGTTCATGCCCTTTCAAAGCTGAAATATCTTTTCGCTAACAATTAACTCCAATTCCTGATTGGCTGTTACAGGAAACACAGATTTCCGTCTAGTCTATATGATTTTTGTAGTCCTTTAAAGGGTTTCTCTCTTTTTTGTTCATGGTAAGATTAGTTAATAATAAGTGTGGATAGCAGATTTGCAAAAATCAGCACTAATGAGTTTAGTATACATTTTTTTACCATTATGTTAACTCTAAACAAGAACAGCTTTAATGTTGCTTAGAATATGGGGATTTGACAACTGCCCATGACAGACAATTTCCATCTGTAAGGTCTGTGAGAGTAGGGAAACGCCCAAGTTAAAAAATACTGTAATACATTTTACATTTTACTGGCTTAAGGTGGCCTTTCTTCATATGTATAAAACACAATGATGCTTGGTATTGGTTTACCCTGCTCTCCTTGTCATTCAATCTATAATTGTGGTTTTGTTGTGTGAACTTGTTGCTGTCCGTAGCTGTGTGTGTGTGTTTTCCACACTAATCCATTTACCATACATTGCTCTCAGTTTAATTCTTTAGCCAATACATGTTGCTTCCCTTCTGTTCACTTCTTGCTCTTTCTCCTCCTTGACCACCTTTGCTTTTCAGGCATCCATCACTTGGGTTGTAAGTAATGACTTTTCTCTGAGCTTAAATACTCTCTGATCCTAATGTGTCCTTTTTTTCCAGCCCAACATGTTGTATTCTTCTAAAGAAACCAAATTATTGTTGTTGTAAAAGTTTCTATTACCACCACCACTGGCATTTTTCAAAGGGGAACTCCAGTTAAGACAAACAGTACAAGACTTTTTGTTATTGAGTATTTCATGTGTCTGTTGCATCATATTTTTCAAAAAAAATACATTAAAATATAATGTGAGGCAATGCAGCCAACATCTTTGTTAAATTCCTTCTGTGAAAAAAACAGGAATAGAACACCCTATGTACACAGTTCTGTGCATTGCAGACTGTCAAAACTATGAAACATATCCCAAATAATCACAAGTTGCATAATAAATAGTCAAATAATGTTTCTGGGAAGTTCTTTCCAGTGACACCCCAAAAGTTTTTATTATTTACTGTCTAAATTGTTTAAATATTGAACCAACATAGTACCAGTCAGTTATCACAATTGTTATACGTAATAAGCAAATCTAATTCTTCACATATTCAATTTTACGCTAGGATTATATGCATTAAAATTATTAATTACAATTTTATCTATAGTCATCAGAAAAGATTTAGAGTAATTTTAAATTCTGGGTTATGTCTATACTGTCTATATTAAATACATTTAGAACTGAAAGCAGAATGAATAAAGTGTGTTTGGACAGAGCATAGGTTTTCTTGCATTTTGGTTGTCTAGGTTATTTAGGAGCACCTTAGCACCATTCAGGAACTAACAAACAAAATATCTTTTTGTCTTTGCTGGAGTTTTCTCTACTTATAACTTTAATTGCCAATAAATTGAGAATTGGTAGCTCAGCAAATTGCATAGAAAAAGTATACAGTCTAATCAAAATTTCTTGAACCGATCCTTATATCCCTCAATGGATTATCTATGTTTAGGAATACCTTTAAAAAGAATTTGATACCGCTGCAATTAAGCCAGTATGCCTGTGATTTCTGGATTGTCAATTTATAAAAAAAGGCATATAAGATTTCCTTATTTTGTATGGCCAGTTGTTATGGTCTTCATCACTGATGCCTGGCACAACTAGAGTAAATTCTCACATTATGACCCGTTGAGGGTATATGAGGTTGGGGATGGGAAATACTCCAAATTTGCCTACACACTGGAAGTGGTGTATATACCGAAGACACCTTATGTATTTCTGTATTTATGTCTGATGTCGGTGTTGTGGAAACCAAAAAAGATAAAGAAATAAGCCTTGTGTTTTCTCCTTCTCTATATTCTTGTATGTTTCTTTGTGCTGTTGCCTAATTTGCCTGTTAATACTGTTGCTATGGCAGTGCACATTCTGTAACCTGAATGACCTGCTGCACACAGGTATTACACTCCAGCAGATTCTCCAGCGACCACCTCTTCCTTCCTGTTTCTTTCCCACTCCCCCTTTGGTCCTATCTATGGTGTAATGGATGCACTTATGGTAACCCAGCGAGATGTTCTGTTGTGCTTGATCTAACCATGTGATTGTCAGGTTTGAGTAAAACATGGTTCTGTCAAGCACCATGGAACGTCACGCAGCTTTCTACAGCATGGCAAGCTGCTGAGGCTTGTGCACCTAGGACGTACACCCAGCCTTGCTGTCGGAGGAGGGCTTGACCGCCCTGTATTGGCAGCCCTTCCATCTGCAACTAGGCTGAGAAAAGGAAAGTCAAATTAACCTTTTTTCGATCTGGAAGTTGCTAAACAAGGCACCCCTTGCTGAGATAATATCATCAATGTCCTACTTCTGCCAGTGCATTGTGACTAACTCTTAAAAGTTGATGATGCTTGTCATATTTAAAAATCTCTGCCAATCTGCAGTTGTTTTGACAAGACAGCTATTATATATTACCTGTCTTGGCTTTATTCTTGTATAGACTGAGGAACCATCCATTGTGTCCACTGTTGATGGTCAAATCTTGGTAGTAACAGCATTGTCTGCCTACAGTAGTGTACAGCTTCCACTAAAACATTACCAAAATCAATACTGAGCCTATGTTATGTGAGGCTAAATTGTATCAGTCTAATTTTTTTTCTGCTGCAAGGTACGTGAAAAAGATTGAGAAAATCTAATTGGTTATGCAGCATGGGATTTCTAAAATCATTTAAATACCAGGCATTTTCTTCACTAGTTACGTCAGACTGATTTTCAACTATACATGTTTGTAGGTCTCCTGGCCAACAACATATACCAGTTTAAATTATATCAGTTAGTATCAGTTTAAAAATATTTATCTCCAGACACAATGGATACTTCAAAGTCTAATACACATTGAAGCAAGGTAGTATACTATATGCAGAACTGTTATATACTGTTTGCAGTAATATTATCTAACAGCATTACCTTGCAGTACTTTGTGTTTTACACATTGAGAAGGGTGGGGTTGATCCTTAAATGTCACCAACTGTATTGAATGCTTTTAATCGATATAAGTGAATTAAAACCACACTAATAGATCATTAAAATGTTATAAGCCATTAAACTGGACCAGCAGAAAGTACAGCTGTGAAAAGCTTGGATAACATATGTGACCCTGTCATGTCTACCCAGTAATGTTCTTTTTTCCAGTTCCTCTGAAGCCTATATACAAATCCTTTTGTGTGTGCTCAAGTGATGACCTGTTTGTCTCTATAACATAGAAACGACACCCAACATTTTGTCCCTTTACCACTCTTGTGCCTTGTATGGAATTTTAATGGCGGTTACACCTGCTTGTGTCATAAACATTTTATCTGACATGTGTCCAATAACATGTTTCACAGGTACGGAAGACTACAGGTCCAAACTAAATGGAGATTGTTTTGCTGACTTGGCATGTCCAGAGAAGTGTCGCTGTGAAGGAACCACTGTGGACTGTTCAAACCAGAAGCTCACCAAAATCCCAGATCACATTCCACAGTACACAGCAGAGCTGTAAGTATAAACTACTAAACATTCTCGGTCATCATATCTTGTACATAGAAGACAATTTGTAGACAAATTCTGTCCTATCTAGTAGCATTTTAGAAAACACATTCAACAACATCTGTATAACCATAAAAATCAGCTTTTAATCTAAAGAAGGCAAATTTGTTTCTAGTTTATTTTGACCATGATTGTTTGTATATTTCTTCTGTTTCCTATTTAGACGTCTCAACAACAATGAGTTTACAGTTTTAGAAGCAACTGGAATCTTTAAGAAGCTCCCACAGCTGCGGAAAATGTAAGTCTTGGTTTTTGTTCCAAAGCTGTTAGATATTGCATATCTGTATGTTTAATCTCAGTGAAGTAGCCAGGGCATAGGGGTAGAGCTATTAGGTCATTGCCAACAGTTATTGTAGAAAGACCAAGCAAAGTCAACATAGCTCTTCTGCGGTTTAGCACTTCAGCGTCAGTAACACTGTAGAAGTTAAAAATGCCCTAGTAGTTCATTCCCCACTTCTTCCCCACATTTCTATATAAAAAAATAATAAATAAGTTTACTCCTTCTGTTCTTTTTTTGCCTTCCTACCTCTTTCTCCTCCTTAATTCTTTACTCTCATGTCGTTCTTTCCTCTCTGTTGCTTTTTACTTTTTTTCCTTCTTTACATATACTTTTCTTTTTACTGTTGCTCCATCCATTCCAGTATTTTCCTTCTTTACCTCTCTCTTTTCCTTCCTTCATTTCTCCTTTTCCTTTTTCTTTCCCTTTTCTTTTTATGTAATGTCTATGTTCTTCCCCTTCCATTCCTTGCTCCCTCTATCCCTTTTCTTACTTTCCCCATTCCTCCCCCCCCCTCTTGTGCTCACTTTCTTGGTTTACCTCTTTCTCTCACACTAAAACAAAAACTTGATTTTACCTAAACTCAGTTTACAATAAAGTAAGTCCTATGCAGTGGAACACAGCAAGCAGAAAAGGAGATTGAAATATTTTATTTAAATGTATCTTCTTTCACACATAAAAAGCATCACACGGGCTTTGGAAAGATACTCGTCTTTGCAGTGTTTAGCTTGGCTTTAACCAGTCAGGCACAAGGTTGAAAGATAGATTGTGTTTATTTTCTCCATTTCTGGAGAAAAGATGAAAAGTGTATGCCTAGTTTCTAGGTCATTACCTAAGCCCTAAAAGCAAGAGAAGTCTGAGATTCACACATATTTCATTTATTTACACTGTACAAATTCATCATTATCATTTGTTTTGTTGACTTTTTCTGAACTTTGTTACCTTTGTGGTGATAGAGTTGCAGGCAGTCCAGGTCAGTGAGTTCTGCCAGTTAACAAAACAAGATGTTCCTATTTCTTAAAGTACCTAAACAATATGCAGTGGTTTCAAAGTAAATCTACACATTCATATCAGTCCCGACTGATGTGCAACTTACAGCCTAATGTCAGTCAAATAGATATACACAAATATTCTAGGACCTATTTTCTCAATATAAGGAGCACTATGAGAAAATCTACTCAATTGCAGGAATAATATGCAAACTTTATTTTAAACATTTACACACCTGGCTCCTTCCAGAAGGGCTGCTGTATCTCAAACTTTGTTTAGGTTGGTTTAAGCTCCTCTGTGCATTAAGCTTTATTTTAGCTAGATATTGATGAAATCCTTTAGGTGTTGCTCATCTGTTCTCCAATACCATAGGGAATCATTAGTGAAACCTTTAGCTCTATGATGGGTTTAGGAAACTTTTCAGACATTCTGTATTAGCCAGCTATGTTTTGATGACCACTGTGCTCGCATCCTAATATTTACCCAATTTTACCCAACACACCCGCTTCCCCCCCAAAATTTCAAAGTTTCCTTTGGTATGTGAAAGAAATTATCTTTGCAACTACATATGTTGTTTCCAGGGGTTTCCTGCTCATATTTAATTGGCAGCAATGAAACTGAATAAACCTGAAATGTTGAGTTTAGACAGCATAGGAAATGTTACCACAATGCCAAATTAGGCTAAAGTGTGTTCAATAATTTGGCTCTGTATAGCCATTGTTATCTGCTATGTGATGATTAGGGGTGAATGCTAGTGAATGCTAGTTGTGTGATTAGGGGATTCTATTAGACAGCATACCTGGTCCATAGACTATAAACGGTATGCTATACTGTATTCAATTATTTATTTTATGTGTTCAAATTTCATGTAAGGTATTAGTAAGCCAACGCATGGATGGATCATCAAATAATTATGGTTCTGATTAAACCTCATTATTGGCATAGTTATGCATAGTAGACAACTACGCAAACACACAATGTTCCAATCATTACAGATCTTCCCTCGGTTGATGGGGAGGATCAAAGTGATGTGCGCTTACATTGTCATGTTCTGCTTGCCAAAGATGGCTATTTAATTTGTATTATGCTAAAATCATAATTTTCCAAGCGTTTCCACATTGTCATGTTGGCATTGTACTGAGAGTATTTTTCTAAGTTCTTTCATTTTCTTCTATTTCTAGAAACCTAAGCAATAACAAGATTACTGATATTGAAGAAGGGGCCTTCGAAGGAGCCAATGGAGTGAATGAGCTCATCCTGACCAGCAACCGAATAGAGAATGTTCATCATAAAATGTTTAAAGGCCTGGATGGACTAAAATCTCTGTGCGTATCTTTAAATAAATATATATATATATATATATATATATATATATATATATATCATTTCTGGCTTTCATTAGGGTACTTAATCAGAACCTGCTAAACTATGAGTTTGGATTGTTCATATTTTTTTTAAGGCATGCTTTGAAAAATCCCAATTATTGCAGATAAGAATAATCGTTTAATTGGTATGGATTTCAACACTGTTAATGAGAATCAGGGTGAAGGCCAACATGGGCTAGCTAGATTAGATACTGATCCTTTTAAATCAGTTTAGTCAACCTCATATGCAGAACGACTTAAACACAAAATTAAAATCTCATCTTCCATCAACCATGATCAGTGGTCTAATTTATTACGATTTTTACATTGAACTTGCACCCCCTATCCCAACAGGCAAATGTGACCAATCAGGAGCTATAAGAAGTAGTATTAGTTCAATCATTCACAACTTTAGTTCAAAGTTGTGCAATCATTGTGCATTACAAACTTTAATTTGTAAGAAGCATTAGGTCCATGTTGTTCCACCTAAACTTAAGGAAACCATTGGGTATGTAGCATTTTGAGCAAGAAGCCAGTAGTGGAGGTACAACAGCAGTTTTTGGCCTTTGTACGTACATTTTTTATACAAACCTATGCACTCAATTTGTTTGTGTGAACTTTTTTGGAAATAAAAGTAGAAATTAAGTGTTGTAAAATCTGCCATATGTACTGAACATCCTGTTGTGAAGTCTTTGCATCAAGAGGTGCTAATGCTAGAGCTAATGTAGTTAGGCTGCAGGGTGTGTCTTGAAGATTTATCAGTAACTGCGGTGTAAATGATTGAGTCCAGGCACCTTGGGTATATCTTATGTGTGTCTATTCGGGATCAGTGAAAAATTCTGCTCTACAGCCTAACACTGTGCATATAACAAAGCTGAACCTTTTTTATTTCCTCTTTTGCAGGATGCTGAGAAGTAATCACATTAGCTGTGTGAATAATGACAGTTTTACTGGCCTAAGCTCTGTACGATTACTTTCTCTGTATGACAATCAGATTGTCACAGTTGCCCCTGGAGCATTCGACACATTGCACTCCCTGTCTACACTGTAAGTAATTGCTTTAAGTACAGAATGTTCCTGCCATAGTGTTATCTTCCTCTGAATAGCTATCTTCTTAATACTGGAAATATATGGGAAAACCCGTACGCCTTGCATGGAGGTCTGCTATGCGGGGGGTTTGCTGAGCCTGTAAGCTTTTTATGTAGCAAAAGACCTATAGTTAAACCAGTTTTATAACATTTTGCAAAGTTCACTCTAGAAAGGTTTCACTATCTAGGTATTAGAGGTGTGTGAAGTGCTTAACAAATCCTGTTACTATCAGTAAAAAATGTCAGTTAATTCTGAAATATAAGCATAATATAAAGAGTAAAAAGATGTAGATGGCACAAATGTATTCACAATATATTAATTTATTAAAAAGAGTGTACAACTTGTAAGTTTTCTCTACTTTCACTGGATATTTTATTTATTTTTTCAATATTGTGGATGTGATGTACATCACTTTTATCTGTACCCCTTCAGTGTATTTGAAAACTGTCTTTTATTCTTAAAATGAAAAGATTCAAATTAATTAATTTAATTCTCACACATACCATTAAGGAAAAGGTCATCATTAATATAAAGTTTCTAATCGTGAAGTATATTAAATGTAAAGGAACTGAATGTTAGGCTCAAACACTTTGCACCTTATCCCCTAAAGTGGCCTTATAATAAGTCAAAACAGTTGTGGAATGGGGGAGGGGGAAATATTTATTTATAAAGAGGTTTTGTAAAGAAATAGGAATAAGAGAGAATACAGTAGAAAGAGACAGGAATAGGAGAAAAATCAAGGAACAAATCTGACATACAGTACAGATACATGCTGTTAACATTTTTAGGATGTGAAATACTTCCAAATGAGGACCTACCGGTAGTAAGCAATAATAACCTTCCAAAAGTTCTAACTCTTCCTTAGGGCTCCACTTTTTATTAGAATTGGTGCACTAAATAGTGCTTCAGGCTACAATATACCCCCATTCACAGCACATATTAGGTGACAGGTACACCTAAAGACAGAATGGATTGTCATTATGTTAAATTCTCAGCTATTTCTGTGGGTCACAAGGACCATTAAGACTCCTACTTCTTCATGTATATGAAATGTGACATTATACACCTAGCCGCTAATTTCTGAAAATGAAAGATGGCATGTTTATGAAGGGCAGGACTGTCAGTAGCGAAGGAATGAAGTGCAAAGATGCCAGGGTTACGGGGGATTGCGAGGGAATTCATTTCTATAACTGGCATGTAATCAAGTCTGCTGTCAGTTTGAATTGGAAAACTGCTCCGTGACACTGCAGACGAGATGGAAATCTCAAGGAGACAAATTAATGAAATTGCGCTTGTCAGTTAAAATCCAATACCAAAAAAGTAATCCCCCATTCCTCTATCAGGTGGTTGCTTTGTGTGAGAGGTGTGGTTTAACAGAGAGTCAGGTTGGGTACAAACTGAAATAACCTGTTAAATGAGCTGAATAGGGGATTTGTGACATTAATCTGATGCCACTGCTAGCTTGTGTGAATCACTAAAAGTATATCCAAAAGCCGGGCTCCGCATAACAAAGGTTTGCTGCTAGCTTAGCTCGTTCTATCCCAAAATGTGACATTCCATCTGTCTGCTAGGATTATTTGTATTCAATCTTGTTTTTATGTAACTCTCTACACATTAGATGTAGTACTTCTTAGGTGTGTACTTCTTATCACATTCATGTCAGGGAATTTAGTATACTGAAGCAAATGGGACTGTTCACGGAAAAAATCAATGATCATTTTAATGATCAAATGTTCACATGGTATGAGCTGAAACTGTGTTCATCATTGAATCATGTGCTAGTGAAGGTTAAAAGGTTTTATACATTATTGGGTAAATCAAACAAAAACACGCCTTATTTACTGAGCCTACTCTTTGCTATGTGAACAACCTCCACGCAAGTGAACGTTGGTTTTGTCTGCAGGCACCTTAATTTGAAATAAGCACTGTTTTTTAAAACTTGCATAGTGTCATTGTTCACTAAAATATAGATTGTCATTGTTTATTAAAGAAACCTTCTGGGAAATCCATTTAATTGTAACTGTCACCTGGCCTGGCTGGGAAATTGGCTGAGAAAGAAACGTATTGTAACTGGAAACCCAAGATGCCAAAAGCCGTACTTCCTCAAAGAAATTCCCATACAGGATGTTGCAATTCAGGACTTTACTTGTGATGAGGGTAAGAAGAAATCAACAGTTCATGGACTGTGTTGGATTATATTTGTGTTAATAAAGGTTTAAACATTATATTAAAAATAATAATTACTTTGTGTGCTGAGATTGAGGGTGAGGATAGGGTGCTGGAAATGGTGTTATAATCAGCAACATAATCTTGTGATTTAAAAACAATTCAGTATTCAGCAAACAATTTAGGTAGTATTGTGGAATGATCCACATTTGACACATTGGTAGAATTAGTGTAGTGTTCACCTCTTTGGCTGTTTCAGGAGTACCTGAGGAATGACATTCTATTGCAACACAGGAAATATTCCAGCTCTGCTGATGTCAAAAGGGTCATCTCAGTTTACCTTCATATAAGTTTATTTTAATGTTCTGGCAGAGTAGAGCTGACTTTGTGGGGTTTTCTGAGAAGTTCTGCAGCCTTTTACCAGTCATTTTGTGCTCTTCATCCTCCCTGTTTTACATTAAACTTTCTGTATGTGTATGTGAGGAGGACGTCCAGCTTACAATATTGATCTACAGATTTTGAATGCAGTGAGAATTTGACAAATGTACTTTTAATCCCAGGTGTGCAGGTTCTAAGGCCCTTTGTTAGGTGTTGCAAATTATCAGTGGCATGGTGAACTCAAGAATGGCATGGAGAAAACTGAAAGGGATATCTGGGGGGTAATTTATATGTTGCACTTTATATAATATTCTTATTATGATTTACTCACCATCTTTATTTTATTTTTTTGCAAATTTAAGGTAATGATGACAACACATGTTCGCCACTTGCCCGTTGCCCAGCAGAATGTACTTGCTTAGATACTGTGGTCCGCTGCAGTAACAAGGGACTAAAAGCATTGCCAAAGGGCATTCCTAAGGATGTCACAGAGCTGTAAGTAATATTAAATCTCCCCCTATTTTAGCTGCCATTTTTAACATTCTTTGCTCTATTTTAAAGAATGATACTGTTTTTAATACAAGGAAGTGGTAATCTTCTTACAAAGAAAGAACAGCTATTAGTCAAGTGAGGAAGAGCTTCTATTGGAAAAATTTGCAGAGAGTTCTACTTTAGTTCTTTAATTGCTTTTTATACTGGTATGAGATTCAGACCATGGATTACTGAATTTGTATGACAGTGTGGGTGGCTACCATATAAAATTTCAAATGAGGTCTATTTTATACAAAAAAAATAAATTGTAACTCTCCTGTGTGGTGATATATGTATTTGTATTGTATGCAAGGGGATAAAGTCATCTTTACATGGAGAGATTACACAAGCTCCTATCAAAGACTGTTCTGGGTCAGAATGGCTAGTACCCCAGTGCTACCAGACAAAAGTGTCTACCCCATAGCTATCCTTCTGCTGTTATGTGACATGGTCATTTTTCATGGGTTTACACTATAGTAGAGACCATCCATAAGCCTTTATCTAAACTCTAACAAAATAGCAGGCAACAAATTTGTTCTACAGATAATGCATTATGCATGCTGCTGACTCAGAAAATACATTTACAAGCTTTAGTACTTTTGCATTTTCATTGCAGTCCTACCATCATTTATCTTGCAGCCTCTGGGATTGCAGAAAATTTACTTTGATGTGAAACCTTTTAATGCTTTTGCACAGTGATGGATTTTGTTCCATATTTGTGTTATAGGTACCTGGATGGAAATCAGTTTAACCTTGTCCCGAAGGAGCTGTCCAATTACAGGCACTTGACACTTATGTGAGTAAAAGAAGCTATCGTTTCCTGCAGTGTTAAAGCACTGGGATTTTATCTACATTTCAAAAATGACTTGTTGATTATAAAGGATTGTTTTGTGAAGGGATGTTTTCATCAAAAAAATCACTAAATATATTTCCAATGATAATAAATCATGCAATGAGTGCGCCACATTGGTGGTCACCATTTTGTAAAAAACAAAACGGATTGTAGACTTGACTGGTTTGGCCAAAAAAGGCACCAAAAAGGTGCTACCTGTCAACTCTTGTGCAAGGATGTGCTGCTGTCTCTTGCATAACTTACCTTTTTAATTGGTAGGGGCAAAGCATTGTCCCAATCACATAGATTTCCAAGCATTCCACCATAGAGTTTCCAACCTCAGAGGCTCTTGTCATTGGCTCCTAGCAATATCTTCTAATGATCTGGTCCACATCCAAGGATTACATAAGGGTAAATGTGGACCGTTTATGACCAGTCATAGGCTAGGTTTGCACTGTTGTGTTGCAGTAACATGTTCTGGTAAACCATTCATTTTTAATTGCACCACAAAACATCTTGCCAAAGCATATACATTGTGGAGTACCACAATGTACAATAACCCTCTACCAGATGTAGTGGGGCAAATTTGATGCATTAGGCAGTCCATTTAAATGAATTTGATGCCTGGATATATCATGTGAGCCTTTAACCTCAGATAAGCTTGTTGAGAATGAAACCTACAGTTGTCAAAGCTAAATTGTTATTTGAGTAGCAGGTTTAGTATGTTCCACATCAGTGCAAATAAAATAAAATGTACAAATTGCATTTATTGTGTTTTTCAAGACCACTCTGGTAGTTTAGAGTTGATTTCAGCAACTCAGTTGCAGTAAAATGGGGGTGCAAATGTTGTAATTTATTTGTGCCTATGGCTGCATTAGGTATATACATATACAAGAAACCTGGCTCTAACCCTGTGGTCCAGTAGATTTAGTATACTGAGCCTGGATATAAGCTTTGTATCAGTTTTACCAGAGGAAAGTAATTGTGACATTATCTTATCATCTTTCTGACATCATCTTATCCTAATGTTCCTGTCTGACATCCCTCTCTTATCTATGGTGTGATAATCACAGTGTAATGGTTAGTCTGATACACTAAGAGGGCAAAGATGGCACTCCAATGTGATTGAAACTATCAAAGGCTGCATTAGCTGTCCATTTCAAAATACCATTTTAAATCAAATGTGTAGTTTTTTTCATCTATGAAAACTAAGAATAGTACAAGTATTGGAGTGATAAAGCTATATAAAAGAAATAGGATGCATTTAATGTCCTACATTACTGTATTACAGCTGCACACTTTTTTAGTTTTTTCTGCTAACCTTACACTGAACTGTATGTGACGGTGGAGATAGATATGTTGTAATGTAACAGGCTATATGTTTTATTTTCAGTGACCTGAGCAATAATAGAATAAGCACTTTGTCCAATCAGAGCTTCAGCAATATGACACAGCTCCTCACCTTGTAAGTATGACAACAACACCATTTTTTAGAGATGTATAATGTGACTTGCTGACTGCTTACCTGTACTCCAAGTTGTGCTTTGTTGGATTTTAAGGTTATACTGCTATTTACTGAAAAAGAACACAAAATGTAAGAGTAGGAGATTTTGTTAATTTGCTAAAAGTATGATAAATTGTAGCTGTTTTTTTTTTTCAACATCATAGTTATTCATTATGTATATATTTTATATTCATGATCGATTTTTGTTGTACAGGATTCTAAGTTACAATCGTTTAAGATGCATTCCTCTACGGGCCTTCAGTGGACTTAATTCCCTACGACTCTTGTAAGTAACATCCTGCCTATCAATTCATATTAGGAAAATAGCGGTGGAGCTGTCAAAGGCCTGTCTGTAATCTAGTCATGTGACATGTAACCAGAAATAATTTTTACAGGATGTAAAATACATATATTCGTGGCATTTTAGCTTATGTGTAGTTGCTGATTTCCCATGACAGCCTATTAGTCCATTAAAATAACCACATTGTTATTTTAAATTAATGGAGGTCAGAGAAAGTGGACATCTGCCAGACTCATATGGTAACATCGCTATCTTTCTTTTGTCCTAATTGACATGATGAGGCCTAATGTTTATTAGATTTGTACTGCACCTTTCTTATTGGAAATTGAATAAAGTATGCATTGTTGTTGTATACCAGAGATGGGGTTTTGTTTGTAAGTAAAATTAGATAAAAAAACCTAAACTGAATCATCTTTGTGATCTCATTGGACTAATTGAAGATAAGCACGCACAAGCGCCTGGATCAGGCAGTACATACTCTGTAATACAACAGCCCTTTCGTGTAATGACAAATTAGCCATGCGAGCCTTGTTATTTTCCTAACTACAGTTTAATAAACAAATCCAATACACATATGTATACAATAGTTAGGCAGTGGATACATTATTTATTTATTGTTATACTAATAATAACTTTCTTGTGTTACAGATCCCTCCATGGCAATGACATCTCCTCTGTACCCCAGGGAGCATTCAATGACCTCTCCTCCCTCTCACACCTGTAAGTTTGTTTTTGTAATGTGGAGAAAACAAACAATACACATTACACTATTTCAATGAAAACCATGCCAATAAAAGAAATGGATTTATATTGGGGTTAGATGACCCTTCTGCTGTATGGATTAGTCCTGGAAATGCCAGATTGGTTAAATGCATCCAGGGTGGTCTGATCTTCCTCATAAAGCAATGAAAAACAAACTCTTCCTAGGTTCTACAAAATTCTGCTAACATTTGGTAGACTGTTAGGACTAAAGCATATGCCAAAGTTCTCACATTATTCATTATTGTTGCACATTTAGCAGGATTTGTAGTAGTGTTTTTTTAACTAACTGATTCTCTTTAAATTATGTAGAAAAGTACATTTTTCAACTCTTTGGTGAGAAACGTATGTGTGTGCCCATACACAATGCTTATCATACCGTTACTACTTGTCATCTGAAATGTTAAAGTTTTGATCTTCTACCACTGATCTCAGTCAAAGTTAATTCAGGGGGAATGGTGTTTTTCTTTTCTAAGTTCATGTAAAAGGATTTCTTGTTTTTGTAATAGAAAGTGTCATTATTTACCTGTAAAGCTTTATAGAGATTGGAGTTGACAGTAAAAATATCCAGTCATATTTTCCACACCAAGCAATGAAATATAACCTATTTCTGTCCACACTCATATTCTATCTTATCAAGACTGACTGTCCCGTCTTCATTCTGTTGCAGGGCCATTGGAGCAAACCCTCTGCATTGTGACTGTAACTTGCAGTGGTTGTCTGAATGGGTCAAGTCTGAATATAAAGAGCCTGGTATTGCTAGGTGTGCTGGACCTGGAGACTTGGCAGATAAACTGCTTCTTACTACCCCATCAAAGAAGTTCACGTGTCATGGTAATAACTCACTCTTTTCTATTATTACTTGCGCTGTTTTCAAGAAATCTACCCTGCATATTTCACAATAGTTTTTTCAAGTCAAATAAAAGTTGACAGCTGAAACTTGAAGTGGTTTCCTTGTAAAAAGATTGAAAATAATATTTTAGCCACAGAGTGAAATTCTGCGATTTGCAGAACAGAGAGGTAACTTTCTGTACATATTATTTGAATACTGTCAAACTCCATGGTGACTTGTCTACAGCTAAATCAGTTTAGCCAACAGTCCTGAATATTCCATGGCTAGAGTAATTGATTTGGACTGGGTTATACTTTGGGGTAGGTTCTAGTGGGTCTCGTTATTTATTTTAGGATTGCTGGGAAGTATGTTAATTGAAAAAAATAAAAAAGGGTAATAAAGAGGTGGCAGCAAATGACCACTTTGGGACAGGTATGTGTTCCTCTAGTTTAGATTGACAATGTAAAAAGTAAGATTAAGTAAGTTTAGATTAAAAAATGTAAAAAGGATATCAAACAAAAACTGCCTTTACATAAATTGCAATTCCTTTTATTCATTCCATTAGCCACACAACTGTAGGTGAATTATGCATTCACCTTCTTATCGCTTGTTAGTCTGTTTGAAGATTTTTTTTATTTTGTGACATTTATTAATCTTTCAATTTTTTACTTTTGGCCTTTTGATAACCATCATTTAGAAATTCCAGGGCCTTGTGGTTTTCTGGTACCAGGTAAGGGTTGTGACCCCACAGCAGTAAGACAACCACCTTCACCTTCTGGATTTACCCAAGATGTCTTCCCAAATTCAAACACGCATGTCATGTTCCTCCCCCTGTCTCTGTCCTGTATTAAAACTTACAGAAAGCAATTCCTTCATTTACCTTGGTACAGTGCTGAGCTAGATGTTATTGTGGTTTAAGATTATTTTGTATATAAATTTAAAAAAATATTAGTTTCTCCACACAAGTTCAAACACCAGAAAAAGGTCCTTATCTTTGAATTATTATCGATAAGTATATATTATTATCAATAAACAGTATTTATACAGAACTTATGTGTTATGCAGCGCTGTACATAAAATAGGGGTTGAAATGACAGACAGATACAGACAGTGACATAGGAGGACGAGAGGAATTTGCCCAGAAGAGCTTACAATCTAAGATAATGGTGACCAATATTTTCATCATATTGTTATATAGACTGGGCAAACCTAGTGTAACAGGTTGAAAATTAAGTGAGATGATAGAATTGGTTCTCTCTAAATGGCACACATTTATATTTGACTGAAGTTATCCTACATTTGAGGCATGATGTAGAGGTGTATAATTCAATGCATTAGGTGTAGATTTTCAGTAACTTGTTTGCACCTTTATACCTATTGTTTAAATGGATAGAAATGTGTTAAACCTAGATTATAACTCCAACATTACATCTTCACTTTTTTAGGACCTGTGGATGTCAACATACTTGCCAAATGTAACCCTTGTTTATCAAACCCCTGCAAAAACGATGGCACTTGCAACAATGACCCAGTTGACTTCTACCGGTGTACATGTCCCTATGGCTTTAAGGTACTGTAAACAGATACAGAGAGCGCTGTGTTGACAGGATCATACGCACTGTCAAATGAATTATATACTTTACTATTATGTTTTCAGGGTCAAGACTGTGATGTACCTATCCATTCTTGTATCAGCAACCCCTGTAAACATGGAGGAACATGCCACTTGAAGGAAGGAGATAAAGATGGATACTGGTAGGTTTCTAGTCCATACATTGTTGGTCTTCTATAACATCTACAACAGTGTTTCAGAAATTAAATTTGTGTTTTGATATTTTCTGTGTTATACCAAACTCTGTATTTAAAATGCATGGAATCTTTTGCTCTTGACACTGTTCCAAGGCTCAGTTTTACAGATAGTATTTAAATATTTTTTTATTGGATTTTCCATTAGACGTACGAGGAACTAGAACTTCCCTTTGCCAAAAGAAAAGCAGCTCATAATAAAAATCTTTAAATGTCCAAAAAGCTTAAATAGATTTTTTTGTTGATGTTACTTGTAATTAGAGGCAGGGTTGACATAAACATGCTTACTTAATGGAAAGATTATGTAAAATAAATGTAAAAGCCTAGATCATATTGTAATATTCACTGCTATTACATCTACTAATGGAGCTTCTTCATAGTGACAAGCCATAGAAGTTTACTTCAAGGACAAACTGGGCTCAGCAGTCATATTCAGTCTGAATTATTGGAGGTTTTAAATACTTTAGCATTATGGTGCCAATGCAAAAGCACTGTGACGTTCTCACCATTGTAAACACAGAACAGCTAGGACTTACAAACACCAAACTCTGGACATGGTGGAGATGCTTGTTTCGGCCCTCTTGAGACCAATTATTTTTGTTCATAGTATTTTTATAATTATTATACTGTGGACCTAATTTACCAAGATCTACATTTTATTTCACATTCATATATACATTTGGCAATGATTAAGAAAAGAGACTTTGTCAGTTCATCATACCAACTTCCTCTAAAATGGTATGGGTAATAAGCTTGACGAGATGACACTTCTGAACATGTGTTGGGTTTTTGTTCCAAAGTATTCATTTCTCATGGCTTCCACATGCAGCTAACAAATGTGACAGGTTGGAAATTGCAGATGTGAGCTGTTAAAGTTGATTCATTCATATGACATTTTTTACTCTGCATGACCTCTTCCCCCAGCTTGCTTAAAGTTGCAGTAGTGGAAAATTGTATCACAAGAGAATATTCACTTTTAATCACCACTTTTTGATGTGTTCCAGTCACCACTGAACCTTACTGTCTGCCATAATTTTTAACCTCCACCTGCTTGGTTTAAGGTGTTCCTGTGCAGATGGCTTTGAAGGTGATAACTGTGAGGTGAATATTGATGACTGTGAAGATAATGACTGTGAGAATAATTCTACCTGTGTGGATGGAATCAACAACTATACTTGTCTCTGCCCTCCTGAATACACAGGTGAGTCTCTTGAAGCCTTAGGTTTATGATGAAGGCATCCCTGTACCGTGATAGATGTTCATGTAAAGGCTGCAAACACACTATACACTGAAACTGTGAATCATATCAAAGCATGAGAATTGCTAGCTGAGTTAATGGAGAACAGGAATTATTTATTCACAAGGAACTAGTTTGGTCACTGGGAAGTCTAAGCCAGTGGGCCTTAATATTTAAAATTCTCCAAGATGGGGGAAGATTGACTATCTTGAGAGAACCTGGGTGATAGAACAAACCTGGTAAGAATGTATTTGCTATTGGATTTCATTTGCTATTTGTTGGCAAATGTTTTCAATCCTAGGCCAGAGTCATTCCAAGTTTGCTAAAGTCTATCTTCCCTAGTCCTGGGGACCTTTATTAAATCAGGCCCAATGTAAGGAATTTTTATGAAAACAGTATGACCTTTGGTCAACTAGTTGCTGTTTAAAGCTTACCGTATGAGCGGTTGTGTGTACATAGGTACTCAGGTCCACAAGTGTTTAATAATTATGTTGTAAATATTACCCTATTCATCTTTAAATTTTAAACTCAATGCGTTTATCCATGAATTGCAATCAGACAATTACTCTATGGCATGCCAGGATTTCTAGCTCCACAAAGCAGAAGCCACATGTTAACTGCCTATATTACATTCATCAGCAATCAGAAGTGATGTCCTCACATTGTCTTCCATTCAAAACTTTCTCCTATCTCTCTTCCATTCTAATAAATAAATGTGCAGTTTCCTGCTACTACTAATCACTATGTTCTGCTAGTAGTAAATGCTTAGCTCTCTGTGCCTGTCGTTGCCTTTGTGCTTTTGTCGTTGTTGCTGGCTTGACATGCTGTGTTGTTTCCAATAAACACATATGTATCTTGTCTCTCCTGTCTTTGTTGCACAAGCTGCTAATCTGAATGAAGTGGAAAAAGGTCAGTCTTCCTTCATCCTGTTCTCCTACTACTTGTGGTATGCTGCTAACAATATAATCAGCAAATAAGTCATGTACAATCAGTCCACCTGTCACCATCGCTCTTCTCTTTGTCTAAAATTTTCCAATATGCTGCCTGTACCTTTTAGGGACAGTTTCACTTCTGTTAATGAAATAGAAATAGACAACCTATGAAACAAAACACAGGTAAGAGAGGAGGGTAAAAAAGAATACGCTATGTAATCCGCTATAGATCTCTGTAGGAAAAAAGGTTGATCTTGTGTATTTAAATTGAGGGGGTGTAGTGGTGGCCTACATGCATTTTGTGGATGTCCTTTAGAGTATCCAAGACAAAGGCTAAAAAATGCGTAATCAAGCAAAGCATTCTTTGGTCATTTCTACCTAATCCCCTTCATATTGTGGATTTACTATTTAATTAAAAATGTATTTTCAAAAGTTTACAGTTGATTAAAACTTTCTACTACCAAGTACTAAAATACTAGTTTAATTTGAAATGATGGGGTAGTCACTTCTGGTTCTGTTAGGTTCAAATATTTCCAAAGATTTATCTAGATTTATGAGGGATGTGCTTATACATACATGTATTTTAAAACATTCTATGGCTCCTACAACACACATAGAGAATTTGGTATCAATTTGACTTCACCTATGATCAGAAAAAAACATGGTTTCCATTAGATGTTTCTGACATCAGCTGACTACCATTGCTCCTATTGGTTAACTTCCTGCTAGTTTGGAGAGTACTTAGAAGATATGCAAAATGCCATCCGAAATTATGCCAGCACTGAATACAGAAACATCAATGCCCACCACCGGCTTATCTTCTGATATGATGATTCCATTGGGGAACTCCACATGGTCTCCAGGCTTTTATTGGTGCAAGCCATAGGGTTTGCTGGACCATGTAAATAAGCAGCCAGGTACAGATTATCTTCATGAAGGTTGTCAGGTGCAGGAACAAGTGAAATAACAGCCTTTGCTTGATTGTAAATGTTTAACTATTGTATGTTGTTACCAAGCTGCAATGTTCATACTTTCACAATACTATCGGCAATCAAACTGCTTGCTGTCGAACTGTGTTCATAAATTTATTATAATAAAATATGTACATAAAAAAACTTTACAAAAGTGCAGTAGGAGCTGAATTTTGTAGCAGCAGGGCATGGATGATAATTTCATATCTATGTATGCCGGTATATTTCTAATTGTGGGATGTAACTGAAGCACTGGAGAATGCAGATGCATTTACTTGTTGAATCTGAAACCAAGACCCCAATGCTTTAAAGCATTCATGCTAATCACTAAGCCACCCTGTTGCCATGGTGCCACCCATATGTATATTATAATTTTGTTTTATGTTCTTTAACAGTTTACACTTTCTTACAATTACAACTTGTGAAGGGTTCCTAAGTGTCAAGTCATTCAGTAAGAACATACAGTACATTGCTGTATAGGGCTTTTATATCAGACAGTCAGATTTCTCATAGCTACCTATTCCTGTGGGGGAAAACACATGGGTCTAAATTCTTTTTACAAATTGTATTCCTCTAAATCTTTCATGCGTGAAACTACTGTAGCGACATTAAGCACAAGAGCAAAGTAATTACAGTATGTAAGAAGTCTGTCAGTGCCGGCTGCTTTGCAGGTGAGCGGAGCTCGGAGCAGATGTAATATATATATTTATGTTACTAGTCGTCTCAAGTAACATAAAAGTGCCCCTCAAGGTAGAATTAATGCAAGTTGAGTCATCAATTGCAAAGTCCCATAATCCGGAGGCAGTTCTCCAACACTGCACGCTGTTGCACTAAGTTGATTATTCCACTACATAAAAAGATAAGTTTTGTGTTTCAATACATTGTGGCAGGGCATAACTGCAGCAGGTGTTCCTTCAATACTGAAAATCGACTTGCATAAAGCTGTCAGTTTAGTGCATTGCTAGAAACCCCAGGCAAGCTTAGCCAAGGGATGCTTACTTCCGAGTCAAAAGAAAAACAACTGCCGGAGGACGCAATGGATACATGGGCTGTATCAAAACTAGACTCAAAAAAGTTCATTGTTAATATGAAACAATAAGAAATGTTGCAGATATTCTTAAATGTCTCCACCTTGATGTAAATTACTCAGGGATAACATCCAAAGTTTACATAATATTTTAAATTATGTATAAAACAATGCATGCATGAAGACTTATTAAAGGGGGCCTCATTTTAAAGTTGGTTTAAATATATGTAAATATATATATATATATATACATATATATATATATATATACATACACATATAGGATTGATGTTTGTATACAAAGGCCTGGGGGCTCTAAGTCTTTGAGTTTATTGTCCTTTCCCGATTTTACTGGTAGTCATCATCAGTCAGTACAAAGATGGGGGGAGGCTTGTACATACACAAAATTCATAAAAATAACTGCTTAGGATCATCAAATTATGCACCATGTTACTGACGGAAATCAAATTTTCTAGCATATGCAGGAATATGAATGGGTCATTTTCTATGAGAGACCCATCACATAATGTTATTATCAGAGAAAGTGATAAATAATCTTATTGGGAATTGCTATGATAGAAGACAGAGGTGATTCAGCTCCTTCTATAATGTTCTGTGCTGTTTGGTGTGTGAGATCATGAAGAAACTCTAGGCACATAGGTTCTCATTTAACAGCCATTTTGCTGCATAGATACAAATCTGAACCAATATTAAAAGATAACAGATGCAGGATAGGAATCTTATTGTTCAGGATGGGAGAAGGCAGACACACATTTACACAATTTTATTAACTAAGGATTCCTTTTTTAAACCTTGTATTATCTGCAGAATACTGAAGTCCCACATAATCCCCACTGGACACATTGGGGTTATATTACTAAAGAAATCGGGGCTGTTCACATAGCAAAGTGAATTAATCCCTTGCACAAGGTTTTTCACTTTTCATTATAAGGCTGACTTCAGACATCCAATAATGTGCAAAATTCCTGTTTTTTTCATTTTCCTTGCACACCATTGGGTATCACTGTGGTAAGTGAACAACATAAATTTCTTTAGTAAATCAGTCTCTATGAATATATTGGTGGAACATGCGGCCATAACACAATTAGATATGAGACTAATACTGATCTGCTGTAGTTTATTGAAGATTTAAAGCTACTTTTTAAAATGCAATGTTATCAATGTAAATGTTTTGTGTCATGTTGTATTGCAGGAGAATTATGCGAAGAGAAGCTGGATTTCTGCTCCCAGGAAGTAAACCCATGTCAACATGACTCTAAATGCATCTTGACACAGAAAGGATACAAGTGAGTGTATAGTAGGAGAAATAGATGACAGAAGTGGTTTGTCTGTGGTCTTGGTGGTAGAACTTCACTCATGTAAGGAATGTCTGAAATGAGTTGCCTTGGCTATTTATTGCAGCCAATGATGATCCTCATTTTCTGATAATTACATGAACTATTAACAGGGCACAGGTATGTTCGTTATGGGTTTTGTATGAATGTGAATGACCATTCTAGAGCTGCTGTTGATCCTCTGTTTTGCATTTCTCCATCCTATTGTGTGTAAATTCCCCCACCTACTAGATCGTAAGCTCTTCGTCGGGGCAGGGTCCTCTCCTCCTGTATCACTGTCTGTATTCATCTGTCATTTGTAACCCCTACTTAATGTACAGCACTGCATAAAATGTTGGCGCTAAATAAATCCTGTTTATTAAGAATAATAATAATAATAATTTCTCAAGGTGCAGCAGGATCTACTGAGATGCATTTGCACTGACGGCAAAACAAGCCTAATGTAACCTTTGCAATTAAACACATGCAGAATGCAAAATTCACAATTTGGCAGCAAATGCCTATCTACACAAGCACTATAGAATGTTTGCTATCACCTTCTAAAATACAGTATATATAGTCATATAATTGTAGAAACTCTTCTTGCACTATAGAACCAACAGGAACAGTGACCACACACAGGGTGATTTTTCTTCACGTGTATGACCTTCATGTAATGAGAGCAAAAAAAAAGTGAAATTATCCTGACTGTGGCCAATGTCAACGCAAGTAGAGATTAGCAAAGTTCTTTAATGTTGTATTACTACCTAATTATGTGCAATGACTGTTGCCTTTCCTTCCTTCTCTGATTGTACAGCTATTAGCATTGTACAGCTGCCTAATGACTTGTAACTAGAACCATGCAGTATGATGCACATCAGTATGCAGGACCATAGCAGACTCCTATTAGGTTGTATCGTGTGAATTACTATTATAGAGAACATGGTGTGAATTAATAAGCTTCTTCTGCTATTCATCCACATTCTAGATGTGACTGCACTCCAGGATATGTTGGCGAGCACTGCGAAATTGATTATGATGATTGCCAAGACAACAAGTGCCGGAATGGGGCTCGGTGTACAGATGCAGTAAACGGCTATACCTGTGTGTGTCCAGATGGCTTCAGGTGAGGCTTGGAACTTGTAACGTATTATTTGTGTAAAATAGCCCATCTCTATTTGCCTGTCAGGAAAAACAATGCTTATCAAGTGCAGTCATGTATTTTTTTTTTTAAATTGGGTAGTTTAAAGATGTGAAAATATAAGTTTTATGGAGGAGAAATGCTAACCCAATGTGTGCAAGTTCATTTTAAACTATGCAGCAAGGAAGGACTCTTTTAATGTCTTCTGTCCACACTTCACATTTTTTTTAAATATATAAATTGTGAATAATAGTTGATAACAATATTGCCTATAATAAACCTCATTTGTTTTTTTATCAGTATAATTTTCATTATACATTTCAAAACATAGCTAAGTTTTTGTCTGCCATTGAAACTATGCCACCATTAGGTACCACTAACCAGGAGACATTTAGGATCTTCTTCTATTAATTGGTTGTCACATTTATTCAGTGTGGCAGTGCCAGGATCTTGTACAGCAATGCTTATTCTATCATCATTCTATTATTTTCTGCTGTCAGACCAATAAAAAATTAATATAAATTAGAAGTTGTGTGTTGCTTTTTTTCCTATATAGTAATACAGAGCAAAAAGCGACACAAAGCTTCTAATTAAATACAAATAGACACGAGAATGTACAGTATATGTTTTTGGATTTACTTTTACTAAATGATCATTTTTTTATTTTCCAGTGGATTGTTTTGTGAGTACCCGCCGCCCATGGTTTTACCGCGCACAAGTCCCTGTGATAATTTTGAGTGTCTAAATGGTGCACAGTGCATCGTGAAGGGCACTGACCCCTCATGTCAGTGTGTGTCGGGATATCAAGGAAGCAAGTGTGAAAAACTTACAAGTATTAACTTTGTAAACAAAGAGTCTTACCTTCAAATGTCACCTATGAGGATCCGCACACAGACCAACATCTCACTGCAGGTATGATGGTTGTTGTTTTTAGGATTGTATACAGACCAACAGATGTTAACAGATGTGTTTTAACCTGTGGATGGGATATGTTTCTGGGCTTAGTTTACAAAAGGGGTAGTGCATGTTTATTCTCAAAGTGAATTTTAGCTTGGTGAATAAGGTGAAGCTTTGAGTTCAATCATCTAAGCAAAAATCCTGTTTTTTTTCTTGTAACAGTGGACAATAGTGTTTCACAGAGCACACTGTAAGGGCATGCATTTGTTAATTCTTCCCCCTACAATTTATTACTGCTGATGGCAAAGGTAATGTGATACTGGCACAGTAATATTTGCTTGAAGAGATCTGTGCAAACATGCATCATTTGTTGTAATATGGGCTCTGCATAATCTGCAGAAATGTCTTTTGTATTTTGCATATACAACCTGTTTTAGGTCACATGAGTGATCTGTGCTTCTTTGGTTTTCCAATCATTAAAGTAACAACACCTTCCCTATCTCTCCCCTCATACCTCCCCCCTTTAGCCCTTTTCTTTCTTTACACCCATCTCGCTCTCTCTTTCTCTAGCTTTCTTTCTCCATCTTCTATCTTCTCTCATTCAAACTTTCTTTTTTTATCCCCTTTCTTTTCTTTCCCTCCTAATTCAAAGTTTATCTTTCTCCTCTTTCTCTTCTGTATCTTTTGTCTATCATTTATCTCCCTTCTCTCTTTCACCCTCCTCAATCTCTTTCCTCTCTCTCTTCTCTATCATACCTTCTATGTATCCAATAATTAGTTGCAAATGTCAAGCTGTACCCTACACCAGAGTAAAAAGAAAAAGTCTGTAGAGCCTGTTTTTAATACACAGATCATGCCCGTGTGTGAACCTTTCCCGTTATCAGATCTCTGTATCATTCTATCACTTTTGCAATAAAACCCTTATTTAGATATTCATCTTTGCTGCACATAAAGGGAACTTTTAATAAGTAAAACGCATTGAAATTCCTTGTGAAACGGGATCCTTTGTTGCAGCTCCAGAAATCTGTTTTTTTATTAACATCATGCAGATGTTGATCTATGTCAGCGCAGGAGAAAATACATGTCATGCTACTCCATAAAACACATGTATGTGTTTATATTAATGTATGGATGTTATGGATAAAGTAAAAATTGGATTATTTTGACTTTACGTGGATAATGTTGACATTATCCAGGCATATTTAGGTAAAGTCACATGAAGTGTGTGGAATTTAAAGCTATTTTTACAGTAAGCACTGTGTATGGTTAAATAGGAGGCTGACTTTGGAGTTGTTAAATTGGATATCTGGGACAAATTCTACAAATGCTCATAATACACTATATGGCTAAAGGTTTTTGATTGTCTGACCATCATATCTGTAGGGGATTGTTGTACATCCCATTGCAAATCAATGAATATATAATATGGGATCTTCCCCTCCCTATGCTTTTTTAAGTAAGGCTTTACAAGATTTTAAAGCATATTTGTGGGAATTTGTGCCCATTAAGCCAAATTTGTGACGTCAGGTATTGATTTGGATGAAAATATCTGCACTGTAAGCAGGATTTCTGTTCTTTCCAGAGTTGTTTAGTAAGGTTAAAGTCGGGCCTTTGGGCAAACCACTTAGGTTTTTCCACACCAGACCCATGTCTTTTTGGAGCTGGATTAATACACAGGGGGACAGTATGGTGGTGAGGTGGTCATCTTCCTTGATCTAGGGACCCCTGATGAGTTAGAAACTGTCCACATCTTTATTTGGCATGCTGTGAAAACCTCAAGAAAAGACTAGCAGAAGACCCAGGTGTTCTGGCAGTATAGAACTCCCACATTATTTTTTTTGTTTTGTGGGTTTTGAAATGAGAAAGGTATTAAAGAAAAACATTTTATTTTCTCCAGGTAGCTACAGATGAAGACAGCGGCATCTTGCTCTACAAGGGGGACAAGGACCATGTGGCAGTGGAGCTGTACAGAGGCAGAGTACGTGTTAGCTATGACACTGGAAATTACCCAGCATCTGCTATTTACAGGTGAGTCACAATTGCACATTACTTTAATCCCAATGTTTTGCACCTTAACAAATTGTTTTCAATATGTTTAGTAACCAGCACTGCACACCAGTTATCTTCTCATGCTCCACCTATTTCTCCCAGGAGTTATTTTAAAGTGACCATGTCAGTCTGAGATAAGATTTCACTGGCACTTAGCATAGTCAGTCACTTCTTGGTATAATCACTTGCATGTGGCCCAAAATGTTTCTAATTCTTAATTAGTGGTAAGAAGTGACTTCTCACAGAGATAAATCATTGTGTTTGGACAGTAATGGAGCATAAACATACTGCTGAGTTATCATGTCTCTGTTCACTATGCTCCCTCCTTCTGACAGTATGTGAACTCCACTAGAGTGTCATTGGCTTTTAATTCTGGCTTCTCCTTTCCCATTCTGAATAAAGCCAAGCACATTTAGGAGAAAATAAATAGCTGCGCTACGTGCAGTTCAGGGTAATTCACAGACTGCATAAAGTACAATCATTACATATGTGTTTAACAGACACCTCTATCTACTACCCTGACTCTCTTTGTGCTATATCTGAAATGATAAATGGCGAATTAGATCTTAAACCATATGGAAGATAATTAGCAGTACAATAATTAGTCTGTAGAAGAAATATGCAGTCATTACTGTGTGATGCAGAGTCCGGTAATTAATACTTACTCAGCATGGCTGACGGGAGTCAATCTAGTGTATTATGAGCACAGTACATCACGACTCCTTCTCATTCCTTCTAGGTGTTTCATAAGCAGGCTAACCTGTGTTTGGCCATCATACAAAACAAATACTGCCAAATAAAGCCTAGTGTGACATGCCTCTCGCTGGAAACAGTGTGATTACTGTGCACATCTGGCGCTGGCATGTCTGCAAGAGGTGGCAGCACTCGCTCGCTTTCCTTTACCTACATTTTTCACAAATCTGTTTAATCACAATCCCAATCATAAACCTCATTATGCAACACACAATGATATTGTAGATGATTTCCACATGTTTACCCATCTGTTGTCAGTTCTTGGTCCATTCTTGTGTTTTTTCTCAAGGTAATGGGTTCCACGTAGGAGCTAAATTCCAGAATGAGAAATATGTCTGATCAGTTCTAAAATCTTCAGCTATGACACTGCCAGTGCACCAGAGTGCAATTAAATTCTTTCTCTGGATGAGTAAATGTAATGGCCACAAAACAAAGATTTTAGAAAAATGAAAAAAATATGCCTTTTATTGTAAACTTTTCCAAAACCAAGTACACGCACAGAGAGTTGAACTTCTGTTCCTGTACGTGGTCTGCTCTACTCTACTCCTCAAAATAATAAAGCTGAATAGATGGGATGAAAAAAAAGTCAATACGTATGAATGCATTATAATTTTTTCTATACTTCTTCATGAGGTGAACTATGAACCAACATAGTACACTGGGATGAACACAGGTACAAAGTTTTCAATGGTGTCAGATAATTGGTTAGCAGCATTTTATTTACAAAGAATTGAGGTACATGTGGTAATGATTGGGTGTTTTGAGCCAGCTTTTAGCCAGATATTTAAATATAGTAAAAAGCCTTTCTCAGCCTGTTTAACATGGGGTAATAACTTTCAGGTCATAGGGAACTCCTGCAATAATAACAATATCCACAACTCACAGTACATTAGTGTGATCATTGGTGGGAAGAATGCTTCTTACATCGCTGCCCAGTAAGAAAAATTTCTAATTTCTCAAGGCATATCTGGGGGAACCCCAGGGTTCCACTGAACCCTGGTTGAGAAACACTGAATCAAACTGTAGTGCATTATCACACCATACTGCTAGCGTACATACGTTCAGAGTTGGGTTCCCATGCCTGGAACCTGTATGTACACAACATTTGGCACCCATCTCCTCTGCTAAAATCACCTTTTCTACACAGATCTTGTTCTACTCCTTTTATTGTGGCTTAGAATATTGTAACAGCTTATAAATACATTTATATGAGATGGTTGTATCTCTACTTCTCATGGGATAAAAGCCCCAAACAATTCATAATATACATTTGCATCTACAGTGAAGAATGATCTGTATAAAGTTGCCTGCTTAGCCCCATGCTTGCTTAGGGAACACCAAGCCTTTCCCATATTCATCTAGTTTTAGAACTGGCACATGTGTTGTGACCTCCATCAGACTTTCAGCTTCCTCTTCCTAGGCAGTAATTCTTCCCTAAGGGATACAAGGCTGATGATTAAAAAAGCTTGTCTTCCCTTGATTGGGCATATTGTGTGCATAGTACATCCAGCAACGTACTAATTAATAAATCAGGTGAACACCAAGGAGCAAAAGTCATAAAGCAGCAGTAAGCGAATCTGTTACACAGCATGACACTTTACTGAGCTGCTTTCCAAGAAGCGGTAAATAGACATTCTTAGCAGTCAGCACATACAGCGGCCTCCTGAGTACACAATTTCAAATTAATTTGAAGGACTACCCTATTTTTATACTCATTTCCCCAACTTAGTCATTTGGAATGACCTAGGCATGCTGGAATTATGGTCCCTTAACTACAGAAAGACCTAAAGTAGATGTAAACCCTAACTGACATCTGTTTTGCAGCACTGAGCATCGTAAACATTTACAATTTGCATTCTTTAAAAACAAAAATTGTATTCTTTGCTGCTTCTCGGTGCTACAGGCTTTTTGTAGTTTTTTTTGTCCATCCACTGCAACAGTAACTGCATGGCATTTTCAGCAAGCATTTCTCGGGAAGGGTTTCCTGATGGTCTTCATAATGAATATAAAATCAGTGACTTGTGGTCTTTATTAGAAGTTCATGTAACAGGTTGACAATGCAGAATTAGAAGAAAAGAACAGAGCATTGTCACCCTATACTTGGAAGTGACTGAACAAGGGCCCTAATGGTAGGATCACTGGATATTATTTAATGAAAGCTGCAGATTTTAAAAGATTGCTATTGACCTTAAAAAACATATACATGTTAAAGCTGACATACTTTAGTGATTTGTTTTAAATATTCTAATGCCTAGGGGATATACATTTATATTATTTTTTTTACAACTGTGTATTTAGCTTTTTAGTAGGGTTTGCCCTATAAACCTGATCTGACAGCACAGTACGTGCGTTCAGTGATTTGTGAGGTTGGCTCTATCATGGTGCATTAACTTGTCTTGTTTTCCTTGTTTTCCTTTTGATACAGCGTTGAGACAATAAATGATGGCCACTTTCACACTGTGGAACTTGTAAGCCTGGATCAAACACTGTCACTGATAGTGGATGGAGGAAACCCTAAGACCATCACTAATTTGTCAAAACAATCCTCTCTTGGCTTTGACTCTCCGCTTTATATAGGAGGTAAAAGACATTGCTTTGTCATGTCATTGATAATGGTGCATTTGTTTGTCCCATATCACAATGACTAATGTATGTTGTGACCTCTTAATGACACACCAAACTCCTGGTATAGTGTACTGAGCTCAGAAAGTATCTTATGTTTGTAAGAGCTCTGAGGACTTTTCTGTAGAAGGGATTTTCTGACTTAGTTCCTGCAAGACAGAGAATTTTTGAATTCCAGTCTCACCTGCTACACATGGTTGATGCACATGCATAACTATCACAGGGTTGTATTACATAGCAGCAAGTCGGGCTGACCTATACTCGTCACAGCTACTGCAAACATTTTGCATTTAATTGAAATCCATACAATTCATACAACTCCTATTTTTTACCTGCTTTTAAAGAGAGAAATATGAAAGATTGGGTGCATAGACTCAACTTTATTAAATATGAAAATGTTTTATTAAACACTACTTGAAAGATGAGGCTTTGTCTTCTATACCATATATTTGGCCAAATTCATTTGGGTTGCTAGAAAAGTTGGACATCTAAGTAATGATCTGAGATGGTGAATAACAGTTTTAATTGTTTGCATAGCCATGGTACAGAAAAAACAAAGGATGGCAGTAGAACAAACACTTCTAAAACTAAATCATTCACTGGAATAACCAACATACTCTATTTCTTCTATATTTCTAATATTGATGTGTATAATACATAGTGGTTTCACTGATTATGTGCTGTACACAATGAGCCTGTTTTTTTCTCCAATTTCTCCAAGGCTGGGCCAAGAAGATACACTTTTATCAGTGAAGATGGATGATGCAGCAAACCTGGAATGGATTTGGTCCAGAATTGAAAACATTTGCTAACAAATAGCAAATTACTTTTAAGAATTCCATTCCAGGTTTACTGGATCACCCAACTTCACTAATGAAATTGTGTCCACTCCAGCCTTGGAGAACCTTAATAAATCAGGCCCAATGAGACTATTGGCAATAACTAATGTTTGGGAACCACTGAAGCCACATTTGAGAATATCTTCTTTTTCTTTTCTTTCTGCACAGCAGAGATGTGCTGTTGTATTAGATGTTGAAATATTGTATGCTGTTTTTATTGATGCTGCTGCCTTGTGTATTTCTTTAGCTGTATTTTACCATTGTTTTTGAACTACAGGTATTCCTATGAAAAACAACGTTGCAGTTTTGCGGCAAGCTCCTGGACAGAATGGAACCAGCTTTCAAGGCTGCATTCGGAATCTGCATGTAAACAATGATCTACAAGACTTTAAGAAGTTCAGTCTGCCAACAGGAATCGTTCCTGGGTGTGAGCCGTGCCATAAGCAGTTGTGCGTGCATGGAACTTGTCAGGTCACAAGTCAGTCTGGATTCACCTGCGAGTGTGAAGGAGGCTGGTCAGGACCTCTCTGTGATCAACAGTCTAATGACCCTTGTCTGGGAAATAAGTACGTGATTTGGTATTTTAGGAAAACATTTTTGCTGTAGTTATTATAATACATGATTCTGGTTACTGCTACTAATACCACGCCTAAGGAGGTCATTACCCTGTTGTACTGGCTTCCATTTCTGGAAACTGCCAGGCTACCATTGGTGTTGTCCTTCTTCTATCACAATATTCCTAATACCCATGGGCATGGGCACTTGACCAATCAGAATATAGCTTTTACTACTTAAGAAAAATCATGGTGATTCCAAAATTACTACTCTTCCATTGTTTTCTCTGTAATGTAAAGCCCAACAGAGAGAGGCCCTTTTGTATTGCTCAGTCTAGAAACCTGGATTCAAAGATTTTGTCAATAATTCATGTACCCTGCTGGCATCTACTTACAATGGAAACAGCACAATAAAGTGGAGTTTCCCCTAAAGAAAAACTCCCATGAGACAAACATGTGTGCAGTCATTGCTGACCTTCTAAAAATCATTTTTATTCCTAAATGTGCTTTGTTGATTTCTGAGTCACTAACCTGCAACAGTATGTCAAGGACACCTGAGTTGCATAATTGTTTCAAGTCAGTGTTTAGTTCAAAAGATTAGTATGGCAACTCAGATGTGTATTATTTATATATATTTATATAGAAATGAGGTCAGCAATAACCATATTTATCACAGGAAAGTCTTCCCATAGTTTTGAGCACACAAGAACACAGGACATGGATTTTGGTGTCTGACTCCTGTTTCAAACATGGCTTCCCAAGCAATCACATTTGTATTTTTGATGAAGTAGTTGCAATGACACATGAGCACCATTGGCAATTTATGCCTTGATAATTGTAGTTTAGAGAGCAACACATTTGGAATGCCAACAATTTTCTTACATCACTGATTTGGCAGGTAAAAAGTTTTAAAAGAATTCATATGATAAAGCGTTTCTGCAAACACAGAGATTCTAGTCTATAGCACATACGCTTTTATCTTTTTGAGAATGATGTCTGATTTCCATTTTCTGGCATAGGTTTTCTTATCAGTTGTGAACTGCTCAACCTTACATTTTTCAGCCTGTGTATTCGTGTCTTTTTTTTATTTTTATATTGAATTTATGCTGCTCCGACAGCTTCCAGCTGAGGGATGTTCACAGTACCTAGCACATATGTTCCTTTTGGCAGAAATGCAGTATATACTTGGAGACAATTTATTTGTTTATTATAATTGCTGAGAAGAGTGTGAAATTCTCCCGAACATTTTTAAAGAGGGAGTTTTCTGGTAGTGGAGACTGGTAGTTGGAGATGGCTTCCAGATGTAAGTCTAGTGTTTGAAACAATCAAGTCTGTATTTCTCAGTTTTTTTAATCACTCTTGTTGGTATAAACTTTATTAGTTGTGGGGGTAATTTCTTTATATACAGTCAGTTCCAAAAGAGTCAGTTTCTTTGTTGGATTTATCATTTATTTTAAGAGTTGGGTTTTTTTAAGAGCATAACCAAGATTTCTGACTCATCCAGAAAATTGAGGCTAGCTGAACGGTAGCTGAACTTTTCCTTTACCTCCTAGAAATGGACACATTAGGAATCCTACTTAATATACAGCGCTGCGTAATATGTTGGCGCTATATAAATCCTGTTTATTAATAATAATAATCCAACATTCTTGCCTAGATTAGGATGTATTGGTTTCATTATCTCATGTCTCAATAATATAAATATCACATGTTTCAGCATCTATGAAATACCTTGTAATGTGACATTGGACCCTTCTTGTTATTTTACAGATGTGTACATGGTACCTGCCTGCCAATCAATGCATTTTCCTACAGCTGTAAATGTTCCTCAGGCTATGGTGGAGTCCTCTGTGATGAAATTGAAGAACAGCTTAATCCTTGCCAGTCTGTCAAATGTAAACATGGCAAATGCCGACTCTCAGGCCTTGGAAAAGCCTATTGTGAGTGCAACACCGGCTACACCGGAGACAACTGTGATAAAGGTAAATCCTTATAAACATCCAGGTTCTGTTTCTAGAAAATGAAATAAAAAGTTGTGTTTTAACAGATGTGTAGATCAATACACATATAACTTTAACAATTATATATCTATTAACAGGAAATGGTTTACTGCTATGTAACAATGCAATTGCACAAAATATTTAAAGTGAAAGCATACTGTAAATATCTGCTGGCCATGAACTTAAGCTACGTACACACTTCCAATTATTATCGTCGGAAAACGAACGACGAACGTTCCTGCACGATATACACGAACGATCGTATAGCACCGATCCTGCACATAGAGGTAACGACACGATCGTTCGTAGATATTGTACACACAATAGATACGATCGTTTAAGCGATAGAGGAACTATGTGCATGACAGGAAAGTGAACGGACGTTCGTTCATCACACATGCTCTGAACATGGACGATCAACGAACGACCGTACACACGAACGATGTTCAACGATCGTCGCCCAATCCGATCCGCCGGTCCGGTCGTTCGTTTCCAACAATTTTCCTCGTTCGTCGGCGTCGTTGGTTACTTTTTTACGAACGTTTTTTTGCCCAATCGATCGTTCGTCGTTCGATTGGAACGATAAAAATTGGAAGTGTGTACGCACCTTTAGCAGCACAGCTGATGACAATTTTTAAAGTTTTTATGATATGTTAGTGACTGGGTGTTGATCTAGTAAATATTAGCTCTAGGAAACCAGATTTGACTTGGAGGTGGCAACACAAATGAAATCTGTAAGTCTGTCTTCTCTGTATTTTGGGCTTGTCCACACAGACAGTAAAGTTGTGGTGCTGTTACTGCTTTTCAGGCACCCAAAACCAACCACTAAGCATTCAATAGAGTAGTTGAGAGGTATGTTGGGAAACTAATAAATTACTATTTGTGATTGCCTTGCACAGGGAATAAAGCAGTATACGAAGTAAAAAAACATAGTTTACTTGTATTTTGTCCTCTAAACACTTAAACATGTATTTCAACTACTTACACGGCTCCTTAAATATGTAGCAGGCATCTATAATGTTCTGCTATTCAAGTCTATAGAAGTGGTTGACTGGTCAGCCAGCTATCAGATGCTGCACAAAGCAGCTAAAAACCAAGACTCAGCGGTTTCTCTACATAAAAAACAACATTAAAGGCTGTCAAATAATACAAAATTGCAGATTCAACTGCTTTAAAAAAAATGTCTGTGTGAACAATCCCTTACAAAGTCTGATAGTTGTTGGGAGAGACAAACCCCTTCCTCCATGTGTTACCACAAAAAGGGGTCCTAAACAAACAGGATTTTCTTCTGCACATTCTGTGTACATCTACTAATAAACCTCAGTCTTTCTGTCTTAGCTTTGCTGATCAATTTCTCTGTGTCTTCTATTAACGTTTTATTTCTGCAATGGACAATGACTCCATACTTTGCCTTATCACATACTCTGCTCTTCGCCCCTTTCAGCTTCCGCTGATATATCACAGAGAATTCCACAGGTGAGACGGTTGAATAACAAGAGTTTACTCCTCTCCCCTCCCACCTCCATTCATTGTGGTGTCTCCTTCCACCATATATCAATGTCTTCTCCTCTTTTCCCTCAGCTGGCATTTATTTATTTTGTCTTCAGCATCGATGTGACTGGGGGGTGGGGGTTTGGGCCCAGGGAAGTGATTAACAGATGGCTCATTTTTAGCTGGTTTATACTTTGGTAATTTATGAAGCTTGTGGAATGTAACTTGTATTAAGCAGCAGATTGAATAATATTGAGCTAGAGGTCTAATAAATTAAATTGCATGCTCTCTGAAACAGTTCCCCGATGTAAACAAAACCAGCTGTTCAGACTAAGCAAGCTGGATATGGCCTTTATATTAAATAAAAGATTTAAGCAACCAATTTTGTTGTCATTGTAATAACGCTGTATATATTGTTCATAGACTGGGAAATTTTGTCAAAAAAAAATCATGGTTATTAAGATGTAGAAAAATTGGAATGATGTCGGCCCATGATGTGTATTTAACCTTTTTAACCCTCCTTTATCCAGCATAAAGGCAAAGATCCAATTTTTATTGAAATTTAGAAGGTTTCAGATCTGCAGAAGGAATCTGAAAGTTCTGCCATTTGCCATAAGGGATGGTGTGTCAACAAGCTGATAAGTCCCTGTGGGCTGCTCAGCCTAAATCATATCTGCCTTAAAAAAAGAAAGAAAATTTGAAAAAAAATGCTCCAAAATTTGAGGCATTTGGGGATTAATTAAGCCTTTGTTGACGTTATTACGACAATCAATTTTTTTAATGTTTCTGTAATACGTCACTTTGCTAGCTCAAGAGGCAAATATGTTTTATATAGTTGGACGTTTTAAATTGAGTATGACTGTTTTATGAGTTGATACTCAGCCCTGTTTTTTACAGGACTTTTCTAGTAGTTAAGTAAGAGAAGAAATTTAAGGATCCGGAGTCGGAGGTGGCACATGTTAAATCAGTGATTTGGCAAACATTTGCCAGGAATTTTAACTTCGGTGTTTTGGGATGAGATTGGCCTGTTGCATCTAAAGACATAGAGATTAATAGCTATGAATTAGGCTAGGGTTAATATTAGATGGTTGGAGGGTAATGCAATATTGCTGTACAGAAACTTATTCAACACATATAACATAAAAAAAAATTATTTGTATCAAAAATTTATTATCATTTGTCTACACGATAATGGCTGGTCTGTACTGAACGGTCAACACATATCAACGCAAGTTCTCCAAGGCGGGAGCGCATACACTTTCATCAGTGAACCTTAGTGATCCAGCAAACCCGGAATGGGTCTGGTACAGGACTGAAAACTTTTTCCAAGTAATTGCAAAGATTTTTGAAAAATCAATTCCAGGTTTGCTTGATCACCTAGGTTTACTGGTGAAAGTTTAATTTCTTCAGCCTTGGAGAGCTTTCATAAATCAGGCCCTATTCTCAGGTTGGCTCATATATAAATGTATGTAAAAAGCTCCTTCAAAAGAAGATTTATACGCATCTGTTTCATCATCCAACACTCTGTTCCTGAGCAAAGCTGCCTGAAGGATCTTCACCTTAGCCCTCAGGCCCGAATATACATGGTGACTGGATATAGAACCACGGAGTGTGGCAAGTAACAAAGGTATCCAGCGCACTTTAGAAGTGTGTTTAATGTGATCCTTTGGGTCACTTTGCTCAGCAATGGGGAATAAGGTATCAAATATTCATAAAAGTAAGTATAAAATGTTTTCAATCCCATGTTTTTTTTCCAAATATGTCCCTACATACACATTGTATTTTGAAACAGGAATATATCAATAATCTCTTTATAGACAAGCTCTAACAGTGAGGGGTTTTTTCTTGCAGAAATCTCTTGCCGAGGGGAACGGATCAGAGATTATTACCAAAAGCAGCAAGGTTATGCAGCTTGCCAGACGACCGAGAAGGTATCGAGACTAGAATGCAGAGGAGGCTGCTCCAATGGTCAATGCTGTGGACCCCTGAGAAGCAAGCGACGGAAATATGTTTTTGAGTGCACTGACGGTTCCTCATTTGTGGACGAAGTTGAGAAAGTCATAAAGTGCGGCTGTACAAAGTGCCCCTCCTAAATATGTAACCGTCACAAGTCTTTTGACAAAGTTGTATACCTTTTGGCCGTGTTGGACTAATTCAAATTTCATAGTGGAAAATATTTTGAATTATATTGTAAAATACAGAAACAGACTTATTTTTATTAAGAAAAAAATGACATTTTCCTCACTGGCAATGAAAAAAAATAAAAAAACAAAAAGAAGCAAAAAATGTAAGTTCTTATCTAGGACTTCTAGTAAAGAAGAAAATATGTCAGATGGACATTGACACATAAGTCTACGTAGATCTCCCTCGACTGAAGGGAAATACAATTTCTGATCGACATGGTTTGCTATTTACAACATTCTGAAGACAAAGAAGATACTTGATGTGTTTTACTGTCAAGTTGAGAAGTCGGGGGGTTTCATTGTCCCAGATAAGAGGCTTGGTAGTTGTGACATATCAGCCCTCTGTTCAGCCCCATCGACGGGGAAACCACACAATTATGATAAAGGAAAAGCTGTGAATGATAAGGGATCAAGTTGAAACCCTGATGCACTGAGCGCACCCCCAACTGAACCGCTGAAACGTATCGGGAGCTCTGACGCACTTCAAGCCATCTAGACAAAAAACCAAGGATGGGACTGAGAATTAGCCCAGAGTAGACTCATCCTTTCAATCTATTAATGTCACGTGATAGCACAAGAAGTGTGCGGATGTCTTCATCTAGCCTTTTCCAGTATTATTTTTTTATTTTGTTTTATTTTTGTACTATAAAAAAATTAACTGGGCCATTAGAAAACAAAAAAGTCAGGTAGTTTTTTTTTGTTTTGTTATAATTAGGAATAATTTTACAACTTCTAAGTAATAAAAAGGAAAAAAAAAAGAAAAAAAACGTTTATAAGCAGTATTCAGATTGAAAAAGACATATTTATTGTACCAGAGTACATCATTCTTAACAATTTTAGTTTATCCCTTTTTCCAATGCTTTAATATATATTAATTTATATTTGTCCTGAATTTTTTTTTGTATTTTGATAAATGCAAAATGACTAAAAGTCAGGATTTTTTCCCTCTTATAGAACTAACGTGTCAGATGAACTAGTTTTGTGTTCGATAACGTGGTTGTGATATGTGCCGTGTGCTCAGTGTTAGGGCACGTGGTGACAAATGTACAATAGAGTGTGTTTACATTAGATCAAAAATGATATAGAAGTATTTTCCCTACATATAATATAAATATAATGTATATTTACGTAAAGAAACTAAAATTGTGTTGTAGGCTGATGAACGTCACTAGACTAGAGGAAGTTCCTTAATATCTCCCCATGAAGTTGTATCTGTTTTTAGAGCAGATTATACCGTTCACAACTGTGGCTGACCCTGTAATAAGACTACCATAGTAACACGTGGTTCCCATGTTAATAAGCTGCTGCTAAATCCAGTATATGATTGTTAATGGTCGGTAGTGGGCTGTGTTCTCCTTTCCTTAAATAAAGATACAAGCAGGCACTCTGTACAATACATTTGTTATGTTCAACATTTTTTTATTTGTATTTACAAAGAAATTAGGTGTACATGTATAATGCAGTGTGCTTTGTCATATTTGGACTGATATCAGTAATGCAACTGATGTTTGTAAATTAAACAGATATTACTTCCATATTTTTGACTTGTCTCCTTGTATTCATGTATGAGCGTATGTGAGGTTCTTCAGTACCTGTACAGTACATAGTGCCTAGTGGGCAGCATTCTATGGTGAAACTCTGTTTCTTCTTCAACATCGTTATTGGAACCACGGACAGTTGAAGTGAATAGCACTGAGTATGTCATTAATATGGCAACTATCAAGGGTTGGGATATATTGGTCTTCTGGGGTGAGGGCAATTGGTGAAGAGGCAACAGGGTTATGGAAATCTAACTCTTGATGCATTCTGGTCCAATCTTACAGAAGGACTACTTTTCATATCTTGTTGCATATAGAATACCTATGCTGACCCCTATATTATAACATCACAGATGGACCTTGAGGAAATGGAAGAAGGTAACTTGGTATGATGAGTCATGTTTTCTTTTAAATCGTGTAGACGGTCCTATGCGCATGGATCGGTTATTTAAAAACGTACTAGAAAAACAAAACAAATCTATTGGCGCCATGCTTGGTAAACCCCACAGAACATAAAAGATCTACTGCTAATGTCTTGATGTCAGAGGACACCTTGAGGGTTCTTACAGAGTCCATGCTTAATGGGTGTCCATGCTTAATGGGTGAATAGGGTTGGCTCAGAGCTGTTCTGGTGGAACAAGGGGTAACCAACACAATTTTTAAGAAGGGTGTTTCCAATTTGCTGCTAATCTGTGTATATCAAAGTTAGGATGACCTCTACTGCTTGCATGTCACCTCTATGAGCGTTATGATAAAGGCTTTCAATAAGGTGGCCTCCTACACATACTATCAGTTTTGCGCAGGGGGTCATAAAGAAAGATTAACAATTGCCAAAAAGTACATAGCACAAAAGGCACTGTGTACATCACAAGTTAGTGATAATCTTATTCACCATTCTCAAGGGTGTTGCCTTCTCATGTAAAGTTTTGCTACTTTAAGGGACAGTCATACCTGAGTGGTTTAGGTTGAGTTCTCACAATGGGAGATGAAATAGTCACTTACTTGAATCTGTTGCTCCCTTGCCAGCTCTATGAGGGAGGTGCCACTCTGCTGGCAAAATTGCTTTAAAATCTTGACAAAGGAGCAACATCTCACTGCTGTAGCCAGCAAGGATGCAATACATAGAAAGAAGATGAGTAACTCTCTTAGCGATCCTGTCACTGGGGAAGCCTCACTTGGACACTAGTGGTATAGTAGTAGAGTTTGAAATCTGTGTTACACTAAAGGGACCATGTCAGTTTCACAAAAAATAAAAGATGCCCTAAAAGAGAAGAGCTTCTATATTCCTGTCCATGGCAGCCACTGTCTCTTGCTGCCCCCACTGTTTCAGTGATCCAGATAGTGTGCAGCTATAATGATTTAATTTTCTTCCTTGCAGAACTGCCAACAGAAATGTGTAAATGGATGGGTCACATTGGCCACTGATATTGCACAGGCAGCTTTGGAGACAAACTTTTCAGATGGTTGTATTCTTATTTTGCAACTAAAGCACTTGTTAACCATCATCACATTGAGATCTGTGTATTTCCATTATCCAACTACTTCAGAAAGGAAAGCT
The DNA here is from genome assembly GCF_032062135.1 of Pyxicephalus adspersus. Taxonomy (NCBI): domain Eukaryota; kingdom Metazoa; phylum Chordata; class Amphibia; order Anura; family Pyxicephalidae; genus Pyxicephalus; species Pyxicephalus adspersus. Next base: position 132,501,864 of record NC_092860.1, on the reverse strand, counting down.
GCACTGAGATAATATGTAGGATGTCCTTGTTAATTTCACCTCCTGAAAATACTAATTGGCTGGCAGACATGCATATCAATTACCTTAAATTATATAGGCATTAACCAAAAACGAGTTCAAAGATCAGGAGATCTGACATTGCTCTGACTTTAGTGTGCATGCTTGTTCACTATTTGTCACTGAAAAGTATTGAATACAGAGAGGGTGAAGGAAATTATGTGTTAATATGTAGATTAGCAACTGCAGCCTTTATACCTCTAATTATATTACATTTCCTGCCAGTATGAACCCTCTATTTTCAGCACAGTGCTCCTTTAATTAAAAGTCTGAATGCCTTGTCTAGCTAATAAATACAGCTTGATATATAATGCCTCTATTAGTATCCCAAGAGGAAAAAGTGCCATTCTAGTGTAGTCCCCCCCAACTCACACAAATATTGAAAGCTGCCACCTCTGATGCACCTAAAACTGAGTTCTCAGCTTTGCCCACTTGCCACACCAAATACTAACAGATCTCATGCCCCTGATACATTTTATCTCACATTGGGCCTGATTTAGTAAAGCTCTCCAAAGCTGGAGAAGATACACTTTCATCGGTGAAGCTGGGTGATCCAGTAAACCTTGAATGGATTTACTATTTATTTTTATTATTATTACTACACAGTATTTATATAGTGCCAATATAATACACAGGTCTGTACAATGTCCATAGTCATGTCACTAACTGTCCCTCAAAGGGGCTCACAATCTAATGTCCCTACCATAGTCATATGTCATTAACCTCCCTAGCGGTACATTTCTGTCTGGATTTATGTCTATGAGGGAGTACTAAAAGCCTAAGTCTAAATTTCTAAAAGTGCTACATTGTTTTTCATGAAAATTTATTTTACAGGTTTAATATAATAGTATGAGTGTAATAAAGTTTGAAACACAAAATCATGTAAAAATAATGAAAAAAATGAAAAAAAGTATATTTTTTTTTAATTAAAAAAAATAAATAAATACTAATACTTTTATATTATACTATAAAATGAATTTTTATGAAAAAAAGTTATTTTGTATTAAATGCAATACAAATGGATTTCGAATTTCCTGCCCTGCCCACAATGTACACACGCACCGGTGTCACGGGGAACTCCCGGTGACTCAACGTGTGCAAAAGACGCCGGAGGAAGAAGAAAGAAGACAGGGATTGCGCCGATGGACAACGTGGGACGCCGGCAGATCAGGTAAGCGATGTATTCATTACCTTCCCATAGGTTTACCTACCTTGAGAGTGACTTGGGATTACCGCTTGTAGCAACTTTTTTCTAACTTAAGTCACACTCGTGGTTAACGGCATGTTTTTGGAATGTGGGAGGAAACCGAAGTACCCGGAGGAAACCCATGCAAACACAGGGAGAACCTGCAAACTCCATGCCAGTAGAGCCATTGCTGGAATTCAAACCTGTGACCTAGTGCTATTTGCTAGCAAATGTTTTGAATCCTGGACCAGATCCATTCCAGGTTTGCTGGATCAGCCAGCTTTACTGATGAAAGTGTATGCTCTCTAGCCTTGGAGAGCTTTAATAAATCAGGCCCATTGCACTTAATAAAGCAGGTTGTATGGTAGAAATGAGATTCTAGAATGTCGTAAAAGTGGTCTCAGTTTTGAAGTTCCTGGCAGATGCAGAAAGCCAAGCTAAAACAGGAAGTGAAAGGGAATTTGTGGAGGATAAATTAGGAAAAGAAAAACAGCAAATGACCAATGTGTGAGTCATTTATGAGTTAAATAGTTGTTCAGCATAAAATGAAAAACATCTTAATAATATTGTTTTCCCAGCACCACACATGGTGCTTGGAAATCAAACATTTCTATTTGGGGCACTACCGATAGCCTGTTCAGAATCCCAGCTATTTCAGAAGTTCCTCCGATTTGTTTTGTGTTATGAGTCGGAGTTGGCTATTGATTAAAGATGCTTCCTCAGATGTATTGCCATTGTTTTTAAGATGGTTCTAATAATGATGATTTTTTTTTTTGTTTGCAATATTTGGCAAAAAATGTAAATGCTTTAAAAATTTGGACCAGTGTTCGGTTGTGGTAAGAAGGGAATGTAGATGAGACAGAACTCCTTATGTCTGTGTGATAAGGATTAATGATGTATGATTCATAATCTCTTTACTGCTACAAGAAAAACATCACTTTAAAGGAATTTTTCATGCAAATATTGTTGCATTTATTTTTATCATGTCAGATTTTCCAGCTCCAAGGCCTTGAATCACACAAGCAAATACATTTAGAAGAAGAAGTTTAAAGCAGAAGCCTACCCCAAATTTTTATTTATAGTTTAGAATAGAATGGAAGATTAGAAATTTTGTCACTGTAATATAACTAAAACAAATTATTAAAGACTAAAAATCAAGGCAGTCACATTGCTGAGTGGTGCTGATAACTTAATGGATAATGCGATAACCAGTCATGTACATACGTGAAAGTTCTAAAGGCTTAGGCACATTAGTGTTTTATACAGTAGAAACCTTTTTTGTAGGCATCCCTGGGCATTAGGGCATTAAGAAGAGGAATATAAAGTGCACCTTTGCTCAAATAACATCACATAAAAAGTTCAGAAAAAAATTCTGTTAATCATGCCACAAATCCAGTGAGATCTTAACTCGTTGTAGGTTGACAATAGGGCCTCTACTGCACGAAAATCCTAAAGCGTACCTAAACTCATAAATTTTACTTTACATAAAAGGGTAGACAACCTTTTTATGTAAAGTAAACATTCTGTTGTTTTTTTTTAAGTGCAACACCCTTTGTTTAAATAAAAAAGAGTGCAGCACCACCCCCTAATTCTGGACCGCCAAAGCCAGACGCTGGCAAACTCCAGCCTTTAGGCCAGATATGGCCTAGCCGGTAGTTTGTTCCAGCCTAACACCCCCCTGGCCGATCCTGTCTAATGCCGGCCGGCAATGCGGGTTGGCAGCTGGGATTATGCCTGAACAAACTACCGGAGCCTCTTCTTTCTCTGGTTCCCTGAAGGGAATTCACTCTCCTCCGCAATGCATATGGAGGAGGGGGAATTTCCCTATTTACCCTGGCAGCGGAAGTGTTTCCCTTCAGGGGGCGGGACCATTAGGGCGGGACTGGAAAGAGAGTCCTGCCTAGTGTGCTCCTGCCCACCCCTGAAATGGCCTAGTGGCCAAAAAAGTTTGTTGACTCCTGGCCTAAGCGATCGAGAATGAATAGGAGTGCAAAGCCTCCTGGGATACCTACGTCAGGAATCCCTGGAGGCTCTTGGGTGTTCCTTCTGCGCATGACCAAGCATCTTGGGCATGCGCAGGTGGAGACTTTTCGCCCAAACAGAAAAATTTGCAAATTTCTTTTTTCATCCTATATCACCCGATCTCGCGCCTGGGAAGAACCAGGAAAAAGAGCAGAAAATGGCAACGCCCGAACCACCTGCTCCGGGACGAATGTCGGGATGACGCGGGACCTGATGCACGACACCTCCGGAGTGATCGAACTGCACTGCGTGATTAAAGGTAAGTGTATTTTTTTTGCTGGTTTTCAGTTTAGTTCCTTTTTAAGCTGTGTTGTCAGGTATTCTCTGCTCTCATCATCTCTGTAACATGAAGGATGTTGTAGTGTAGCAGAAGAGATGGTACAAAAGAAGTGCAGCGAAAATAAAATAAAATAAAAAATAAATAAAAAAAGATAATAAAGTTAATAACAAAAAAAACATTTTCTTTATAATAAAATGGTTAAGGATTTGAACAGTGATTTATAACAGCTGAAGTGAAGGATAAGGTAAGAATGCTTATTGTAAAGGGAATATCACCTGTCCTTTCTGCCCTGCCTGATCAGCAATATTTTAAGTGGGACTTTAGTTCCGATTTATGGCTCATACCTGAAGGTTCTTCTGGGTAGGGTCCTCTCTTTCTCCTGTGTCACTATGTATCTGTCTGTTCCTTTTTATGCCCATATATATATATATATATATATATATATATATATATATATTAGCACACGCGGAAAACCTCCATTATAATTTATTTCTAGCAGAGTTGATATACACATAGAGCAGGCCCAAACTGTGAGAATGTTCTGAAAAGTTGCAGCCTGTATCTGAGTATTTGAAGTAAATAAAATACAAAATGAACATTGCTCCCACTGCTCATGCAGGGTGGACCCTTTTCTCAGACCCAGCAGAATTTGTCCTCCAGAAAACCCTTTACTGAAAGCTCACATGCCACAGAAACACAAAACCCGCTTGCATGTTTCAGCCTGGTCCGGCATTACTCATAGTTAAGTGTTGGCTTCTACACTGTATTTGGAGTGCGTGTGTTTCGTGTCACTTTGTCAGAAGTAAAATACGCAGCTTTAAACACTACTCTATGTTCAAAACCTGGACCTCCATGACATATTTGATATGAAGATCACCAGATGTGTCATTTTGGGAACAAAAAATATCTACAAATGTATTTTTGTTGGAATATTACTGACAATTTTAATCTAAATGAACACAATTGCCATTGTACGATATTCAGTGGGAAACAGGGACACGGTGGAGTCCTAGAAAAGTTATTTTAATCCCCAGAGACTGAGAGCACACTGATAGGACAGCTGGATGTCATATGTCAAAGCATTTACACTTACTGAAACAAGAAAGAATTTGGTGTTAATGTATTTCTGGTGTCTTTCTGACACAGTTGAGAACATCATTGTGACATTATCTAGTGAATAAACACAATGGATGACTCTGGACACATTCCACACTTTGATTCCAATCCTACAAATGGATTTGTTCTGATTGTACAAATCAAATGATAAGTGAATCTGCTATTCTTGGACCAGGTGAATCTATTGCTCTGATGGCTTTGAAGCTTCATGACAGTATTACAGGCAAATAAACAACAAAAATACTCAAATGATTATGTGCATATTAGCCAAGCCAATCGCATATGGTGCTCACCAAAAAGGTGTCATTTTCTCCTTGGTTTTTAAAGGGTACAGGGTCGATATTTCACTGTCACCATTGCGCTGACAACGTGGCAATCTTTGTGCCAAGCAGGTATTGTAATCTACAAGAGAACAGTTTTACTCATACATTATGGAGCTCCATATAGGAAGCTCCTGTTATATATGTAATATGAGATTTGGCATAGGTGTGGAAAGGTTGTTGAGAGATCCTAACATTGGGCATGGAGGCCTTTACCAACTTGGAAACTGCTAACATTCAAAACCAAATACATTCTGACTATGTTTACTGCCATAGTACTACCACTGTACAACCATAGTAGTTACAATCAGCTGGACTTGTTCTTGTAATGTTAAAGATGTTTCACAGCCTTTTCGGCTGCTTCATCCAGCTGAATGTGACTACTACTAGATATACAATGACCTGGATAAATGAGAACATTCACAGACACATTAAACTATAGTATAGTCAAATTAAATTATGAAACTTCAGAGGACAACCAAGTAAAGTATCCTATTTAATAAAATGTACCCTGCTTGAAATTAAGGCCACAAGGCTGCCTAGATTCAAAGTATATTATCTATTAGACTTGCTGTCTCCACAGACGCAAAATCCCCAGATTTGTGACATTTGATCAGAAGTCATGCCACATTAGTACTTGTCATGTTACAATATGATCTGAGTGCTCTTCTACTTAGCCTTTCAACCTCCCACTTGTCTTGCCTACATAGTCTGTTTCACAACCAATACAAGTGCTCATTTATAATATATATTTGTATTGCAGTGAATGTGATCCTTCATATTTTTAGTTATCTGCTTTGTCTCCATTTATTAACGAATAATAGTACCTTACAATGGTCATCTTGATGTAAGGACAACACATCTTCCTGCTCCAGAGACTTTAAAACAAGTGCATATCTTTTTTCTTTCCTTTCTTCAGACTACTACCTGGTAGAAGATATGTATAAGTATATCTGCATTTACAGTTTTATTTTAGTCTCCCTACAAATGAGACTAAAATAAAACCCCTCACCCATCCAGGTATGACAACAATGCTGCACTGCCCCCAAGTTCAGAGCCATTCATACTTCACCCAGCGAGACCCGAGGGGTCCAGGGCTGCCGTCGGAGCCCCACCACGGACCCTCCAAGCCATCCAGCGAAGCATTTACCTACTTCAGCTGCAGCGCGGCCTGGGAGGAATCCGCATCGTAGGCGGGACCCCGTGCCAGAGCAGCTTGGCAGGACACAGGTGCGTTCCTGGTCAGAGTGGCGTCGGGAGTGGGAGCAGGCGGCAGACCGGTGTGGACCCAGGGAGGTGGGTGCTGCCCAGCGGGGGAGAGTGCTACCAGCGGTGTCTGACCAGGGGTCCAGGGCGGTCAGGGCACCTTCTGATGAGGAGCAGAGTTCTGGGATGTCCAGCATGGTTGGGCGGGTGCAGACGTCTGTGAGGGAGTTGCGGCCTGCAGCTGTGGACGGAAGGCCGGTGAAGGTGGGAGTGCGCACCAGGCGAAGAGAGGCGGTGACTTCCACAGAGCGGCTGGACGTGATGTCATGCTACTGCCACCGGAACCAGAAGTCGGACAGGAGGAACCAGGAAGTGGGCAGCAGGGCTCTGAGGATGGTGGGGACAAGGAGGGGAGATCGGAAGGTGAGCTGTCAGGAGAGGACACAGAGGCTACAGGCTACAGGGAGGACCTTTCATGGGAGATGCATATGAGGGTGCAAAGAAGGGTCGCCCTCGGCAGCCTGGTAAGTCAGGGGATGGGGTCAGGGTGGGGGGTGATTTTACTGATTGTTGGTTAGGTACAGCTGGGGAGGTGGTGCACAGTACTGGGGGGGTAGTGAACTTGGTTTGGGTTTACTGGGCTCTGGTGGTGGGAGTGCTGTATCTGGGGGGGCTGCTGGTTTGTTGCAGGGGCTGCGTGCCTTTTTGCAGAAATATGGGGAAGGAGATGCGGAGCGGTTGGTGCACAGGGGTGGGGAGAGGCAGCAAGTGACAGAGGGTGCAAGCCAGAGGTCTGTAACTGTGGCAAAAGGCGACGTGAGGGGCAGTGGTTGCTCTACACCAGTGTTCAAGGGATCGGAGGTCTCATTGTCGGCGGGCCCAGGGAGGGTGAATGCAGGGGGAGAGGGTGCTGGGGCGAGTGAGAGAGCAGGAGTGGCAGACATGGCAAAAGGTGAAGTTTATGTCTGCTTTGAGGGTCCTTTGGGCGCTCACCTGGCAGTGGAGGTTCGAGAGAAGATCTGGAAGGGTGAGTATGTAGATATTTTTGCTTTGTTGCCCTTGGAGCATTTCCAGGTGCGGGAGGTTAGGGCGGGGGATGGTAGGAAGCAGGGAGAGGATAAAGGCTTGTCGCACTTCATTCCACGAACATTTCAAAATTGGATGCAGGGTTTTGTAATTTTGTCCAGCGTCATTGCGGAAAAGGTGCTGGAAAATTGTTTGGCACTTTTTTGCTATCTTGATACTATTAGCGAGGTTCATAGGATGTATGGTGGCCTAGCGTGGCTACGGTACGATGAACAGTTTTGCCAGTAGAAGGCGATTCGCCCTGCGATGCGGTGGGATCACAGGAACGTTAGCCTGTGGATGCGGCTCATGACGTCCACAAAGGTGAGTTCACAGTCGTTTCTCAGGGGGCCCGGGGGTTCTGGATATGGGGTACCTCCGGAATTCGTTGGGCTTTCAACGAGGGAGGCTGCAAGTTTGGAACGGCGTGCCGGTTTAAGCACAAATGCGCAGGGTGCGGGGGCCCCCACACTGCCTTGCGTTGCCCCAACAAGGCTAGAGGACGCGCATTGAATGCTGCGGGAAAAAGGGTGGACCCCAGTGAAGGTGGAAAGAATGCGGCCTTTACTAGGTAAGTACCCGGACAGGGCGGCAGCAAGGTGGTTGGAGGAAGGTTTTGTGGAGGGTTTTAGGATTCTGTGCGATTTGGAGGTGGTACCTCCTTTGCCACGGAACTTGAAATCCGCTTTGCTTCACCGGGAGGTTGTTATGGAGAAATTGCGCAAGGTGGACTTGGGACAGATGGTGGGCCCCTTTGGGAGACCTCCGCTGGCTAATTTGGTTGTTTCGCCCCTAGGGGTAGTGCCTAAAAAGAAGCCCAACAAATTCCTGATGATTCACCACTTGTCTTACCCAAAGGGTGGGTCGGTCAATGAGGCGATTGATCCGGATTTGTGTAGGGTGGCGTATACATCCTTCGACATTGAGGTTGATTGGGTTAGAAAATTTGGAAGGGGTTGTTTGATGGCCAAGGCAGATATAGAAGCAGCATTTCGTTTGTTACCGATGCACACGGATAGTTTTCGCTTGTTGGGTTGTGAATGGGGGGGTGGTATTTTTGTCAATAGATGTCTGCCTATGGGGTGTTCGGTGTCTTGTGCCTTTTTTGAGGTTTTTAGCTAGTTTCTGGAGTGGGCAGTTAAACAGATTTCAGGTTTAAATTCCATCATTCATTATTTGGATGATTTTTTATGTATTGGCCCCCCCGGAATGAATGTTTGTGCGGCATTGTTCTCGGCATTACAGAGGGTGGCAGTGTCTTTTGGAGCTCTGCTGGCCGAGGACAAAACTGAGTCACCGAGTACTTGTGATTTTTGGGTATCGTTATTGATTCCATGGCCATGGAATGTGGAGTTCCGGGGGAAAAGCTAAAAGAGTTGATAGCATTAGTGCAGAGAGCGTATGGCTTGAAAAAAATTGTGTTTACGGGAACTGCAGTCCCTTTTAGGCAAGTTGAACTTTGAGTGTAGGATCAGGCCTAGGGGAGAGGTTTTTGCAGACGTTTGGCTGGCGCATGCCCCGGGACATTTTGTGCGCCTCACCAGGGATTTTTGCAGAGGTATAATGGACGCACGTTGTGGATGGCGTAAGGGGTGCAGAATGCGGATTTGGAATTGTTCACGGATTTGGCAGGATCAACAAGCTATCACCAACAAATAAAATATTATTGGTAGCTCACATCACCCTGGACCGAGGGAGGAACACATCCAGGCTTAGCGCTCAAGCAAATAAATGAGATGTACCTAAAAAGGTGTTTGACATGAGGATTCAATGAACAACCATCCTTGCATAGCCTACACATATTAAGCAAGTTCATATTGTTATAAGTCTAAAAAGTAATTAAATGTTTATTCATAAGTTCATAAGGACATTTAGAATATGTAACTGCATAACAGCCAATAAACTAAAATACTAACATAAAGAAGCCAGACTTACTTTAACTTTTTATGATGATAGTTGAGTAAAGATGTATTAGAGGTTCACTAAATGATGGCTGAAAAACATTACATGGAAACAAATGCCCCATACGACATACCAGTATCAGGAGATGGCATGGATAGAAGAGAAAACCGTCCCCATCCAAAGCCCAGGATAAAGTGTGAAAAGGACTGAGGTGTGCACTGCCTAAATAGGTTCATCACAGAGCGTGGTGGGACCACATGGTGACACGTGGTGGACTTGATACTTATTGAGATTGTCATCAGAACCTTTAATTGTTCTCCAAATCATCTTTTAATATCATCAGGATGAATTTTTATACAACACAAGGATGGATTTTGTACCAATGGTTCTGATTTCTTCAATCTCTAAGCTTCATTCTACAGCAAGGACTAATGTACATGGTTTTATAGATCATTGTTCTTGGCTATTGTATATGCACAACCAACCATACAGAGAGGAATAGCCTCTTTTCTCAAAACAATGTGCAATTACCTTTTTTCTATTTCTCACAAGATGGTCTGGTGGTTTGCTTATCACTAATGGTGGCGCCCCACACACATGGCAAAAGCAGTAATGAATTTGTTCTAAACTGTTCTGTTTATTATGCTGATGTTGCAGATGCTGGACTTTCCATTTAAAAGGTATACACCCATCAAATCCTGAATATATCATATCCTGTACTGCAATTTTGTTTTATTCAGACAGCTGTGGGACAAAGAATGTACCTATTTAAAATTGTATCATTCATTCTGAAACTACACCAAAACTGACCCAAAGTTTTATTAACACCAGACTGTCACACTTATTACATACACCAGCATATGAGCCTGATGGACATCCATATGTTGGCATTTATATGAAGGTGGCCTCTTATTCAACATTTCTGGAATTGAGTTTACAAAAGATTTTGATGTGTGTTTCCAGGAATGTGAGCCCATTTTGTACTGTGAGTACTACTGTTGGATGTGTGGATCTGGGTCACAAAACATGTTCCAATCAATCCTATGCCTGGTGAAGTTCAAAAAGTGTTCCATTTGATCCCATAACTGGTGATGTTCAAAAAGCTTTCCAATCATTCCCATAACTGGTAATATTCAAAAAGTGTTCCAATCAATCCCATAACTGGTGATGTTCAAAACTGTCAGCATTTATATAAAGGTGCCCTCCCATTCAACATTTCTGGAAGGGATTTTACAAAAGATTTTGATGTGTGTCTCTAGGAATGTGAACCCATTTGGCGAAATAAGCATCTGTGAAGTACTAATGTTGGATGTGTGGATTTGGGTCACAAAAAGTGTTCCAATCAATCCCATAACTGGTGATGTTCAAAAGAATTGAAATCAGGGCTCTGCTTGGGCCATTTAAATTACACACCAACAGGCCATAGCGACATGTCATGTATTTATGGACCTGTCCTTGTTTGTAGATCGTCATGCTGGAATAAAAAAAACCTTCCCTAAACTGTTTAAACATTTGTCTAAAAGTCTTTTCTGTTTTAGGGCGAACAGTACCATTCAATGGAAAAAGCAGAACTCTTGATCACGTGGCTTTTATGTATGTACAGAGCAGATAGCTTTAGTTTAAACCTAAACTAGAAATAATAAAAGCCTAAGGAACTGTAGGGCCGCCAACCTTACTTATGCCTGAAGACTGCTTAGCTGAAGTGTATGTTTATATAGGATGGGGCCAACACATACCAGGACCTATTAAATCAGATCAGTCATTTATTTTCAAATGTGATGTATTTTACATTTGTAGGTCCCTACATTTGTAGTAGTCCTGGACCAGCAAATCAGTAATTTGCATCATGGTCATTTGAGAACAAGTGCTATGGTTTAATGAAGACTTCTAATTCTGTTTTGTGTTAAACTAATCTCTGCACCTAAATGTGAAAAAGTTGCAGGGTTCTGTTATCTATAACATTGTCTTCTAATACTGAATTATTTGTGTTTAAGCTTGATATAATTATTTATATTCCCCTAATGAGCTTGGCCTCCTTGTTCACAAGTACTAGAAAAACCAGCAAAGATCACGATCATCATCTGTTCGGCAGAGTGGGGGTCGGGGTTATCTGGTTGTGTTAAGCAGTTATCTCTATAAAGCTTAAAAGCTGACATCCAGTCACTGATTATTTGGCTCTGCTGAAATATAAGCCTAGAAAAACAATACTCCTTAAGAATCTTTGAAGGCCTCTAAATCACCTCTGCTATCAGCTCGCCATGACTTGCAGGAAGTTGAAACTTAAATATATTGGAAAGAGAGGATTAGGTAAATCCTCGATGAGAATGTTTCCAGTTATAAAAATAGTTTCAAGATGATCTTGGGGAAAACATGTAGACACACTTATAATAAATCCATGAATACAGAAATATATATGAAAAGAAAATCTCAAGGAGTACTGACACATGTTCTCACAGGCACTTTGTAGAATATTTAGTTCTTTTTGTACAGAATTAGGGTGGACAGATAAGAGATAGATAGATGTATAGATAGATAGATGTATAGATAGATAGATAGATAGATAGATAGATAGATAGATAGATAGATTTAGGAGATCAATACTAATAGCTGTATTAATCTAGATAAATCTTTCAATTTGAGGGCATTTCAAAGTGAAAACATGAAAGTGCAAATTGCTCAAGTTTAAATCTGCACACTCTTGGGTTGTCATCCTTATCTTCGCATTACTGCATAGTGATCCACTGACTTGGAACAAATGTGATATCAAATGTCCCAGAATATTACTAGCTGTTCAGTTCTGACAAATCACTATATTGTTAAGCAAAAATGAGAATGAAAGCCTTGGGGTTTGCATCTTCAAAGCAGAAGTCATAGAAACTAAATTTGAAACAGAGTAAGGAGGAAACCTTGGGACAGAGAAGACCTGTGGGCTGCAACTTTTACTTTGGTGAAAATGGCTAAATTGAGCTGAAATATTGGACATAGCTTAAAACGGAACTTTCATCCCTCCACAGCTGGCCTCAATTTGGTCCTGCGCAGTCCTGGATTATTTCTTCATCCCAGTGCGGGGGAACCGCTGGGCGCAGCCATCATCTTCCTTCCTGTTCCAGCTGCTGCTTATGCCATATCTCGAATTTCGAAAAAAAAGTACCAATCTCACATTGTGATTGGGAATGCACATTAGGAGCAGTCCAAGGCCTCCTGGAATATGTGACATAGGTATTCCAGGGGGCTCCGGGCTTCCAATCAGTCCGTAATGACAGAGGAGGAGGGGCCTCCCCTTTTTTTTTTTAAGAGAAAAGTTATATATATTTTTTTGGAAAAAAAAATGTCTACCTTTTCAAATAAAGTTAAGAATGTAGTGATAGGTTTGCTTTAAAGAATCATGATGACAATTGTCTTAACTATAAGCAAAAACAGAAATAGCATATATGAGTCACATCATCATGAGCTGCTTAAAAAACATGGCTGAAGATTCCAAATCCAGGGAACCCAGCAAAGAAAACAGTGGCAGTGAAAGAGTCTTGAAGGATATTGAGGCTATCACAAAGCTCCAGGGCGCAGGTAAATCAACCATAATGTGCATACTTACACACTCTGGAAAAAACATTAAAAACCAGCAATGGAGGTAAATTCTGCTATAAGTAGAGTCAATAGGCCTAATTTATTAAAGATCTCTAAGGCTGGATAGGAAATACTTTCATCAGTAAAGCTGGGTAATCCAGCAAACCTGGAATGGATCTGGTCCAGGATTCAAAACATTTGTTAGCAAAAAGCAAATGACTTTGGAAAAATCCATTTCAGGTTTTCAAGATCACCCAGCTTTACTGATGAAAGTGTGTCTGCTCCAACCTTGGAGAGCTTTAATAAATCAAGCCCAATGTCTACATGCACATGTACCCAAGACATTAACTATAATTATTGTACTAGGAAAGAGAATCACACTTACATAGACGATCAATATAAATCAATCAATAAACCAGATATATACAGAGAGCTTACAATTTGTCTCATGTAGAGTGAACCTGTGCCCAGACTATGCAATATAAACTATATATATGAATAGAGAACATGATGTTTATTTACCTGCCCATGTTCCCCTAATACATTTTGTACCATTATAAAAATGTCCTTTTCAAGAACTGTTGTTGACTAATCAATTTTCCCTTTTTTCCCCCAGTAATATTATAGATAATAACATAATACTTTCAGGTCAGTACCTAGAACTAATGTCTAGAAGTTCTGAAGTTGGTTAGTAGGGATGAGCAAGAATGCCTCTGACAGTCTCGCGAAAATCCCCCGAACCTCCCATTGGTCCGCAAAATTTCGGCAAAGCGATTTTGCGAATTCCATTGAGGTGCAGGTTCCCACGCTCCCTGGGTTGATAAGTACAGCCTTGGACGTTGGAACCTGTGGTCACAGCTGATTGGAGGCACGCGAGTGCCTCCAATCAGCTGTTACTGCAGGTGAACTCCAGACAAACTATCAGTGGAGTTTCTCCGTAGAGAGTTTATCTGAGTTCAGTTCCCAGAGTCACCGGGCTGATAAGTACAGCCCAGGGAGTGTGGGAACTTGCGATCACAGCTGATTGGAGGCACGCAGGTCCAATCAGCTGTGACTGCAGGCGAATTCTCAATGGAGTTTCTCTATTGAGAGTTGATCTGAGTTGGGCGAGAACACGACCTTGTGGCGAATCACAAGGCCGTTCTCGCTTACATGTTCTGTAAGAGAGAAAGGCCCGATTCGCTGCGAGATTGAAAATAAAAATTTCGCACATCCCTATTGGTTAGCAGTCCTAGCAAGTGATAAGTAATTACAAGCTATTGAGAATATGTTCGATGCAGTTTGTTGGCAATAAGATCTTAAGTCAGAGTAAGAAGAAATCAGGAGGAATTTGTTACAGTAAATATTCACTATTCTAAATTAAAGACAATTTTAATAAAAAAAAAAGATGTGAATAATGTGTGTTGCAGAACAACAGCACAACAATGTTTATTCATTTAGGGGTAAACCACGGCTCATAAACTGGAAATTGTAACAACAGAACAACACACTTTCTACAAGTAAAATGATTGCAAAATAGTAAATCAGCAGTCGTTTTTCAACCTGCTCCCTCAAATTGATACTGAAACGCACTAGCAAACACAATAACACAAGATAAATCTGGAATTAAATTTATCATGTCTGAAATAACAATTTTGATTACTGTTTGAAGCCACTGACATTTTCAAAATCAATAAATAAATTGGAACAAATGACATGACAGAATAGAGAGCTGAAGGTTGAATTATTCATTACAATGTCTCTTACAGAATTCCACAGCGTTTTTTTTTTCCCTTCTCCTTTTCAGAGATATTTGTAATGCTTGGAATCTGTAATATCACATAAATGTATTTATATATGAGATGGGTAGATAGATTTTTTTTACCTTGAGGAAAGTGGGCTGAACCCCGCCGAAACATGGATTTTATACTATATTAGACTTTTCTACCTAAGACCTGTGAGTGCCTTCATTTTATATATACAATATATAATGTAAAATAGGATATCTGGGAACTCACAGGTCCTGACATTGTAGAAAATTATAGTTCTTAACATTTTATCAAATATTTTGGTTGGGACAGAGCCCACTATTTTTAAGGTACATCAAAAAACACCAGTGACTATAAATTTACTCCAGTAACAATGTGCTGGCCTAATGCAGCTCATATGCCCTGTCAGATGTTTAAGTGATAAATGGGTTTTGTACTGGTGATATAATAGTAGCTTCACAGAGCTAGGGGCTGCTAAATGGTGGGTGGAACAAGAAGTGGTCGGAACGGTTACGGGAGCTTTGGTTACTGGAGCTTTCCAGTTATAAACACAGATATAGACAGCAAATGGGATATATAAATTTATATATATATATATATATATATATATATATATATATATCAAAATAGGAAAGGCAGACATACACAGAAAGAGATAAAGAAGTAAGGTTTATAGCATAGATTTTTGTGCAGCTCCACAGAGTGATAAGGCAACTAAGAATACTTGTTGCAGAAGGGACATTGCCTGTTCTTTTTGCAATAATGCTCTGCCTGATACAACATTTTTAAAAGTGGAACATTAGATTTTGACCAGATGCGCTGAGATGCAATGGGAAACTGCTGGCCACAGCTCTCTGACTTTCTAGGTATTTGTGAGTTTTAGACATGTCAGGTCCTATTGAGATGAATTTACATTGCAGGCAAGGCAGGTTGGGCACAGACTTTTGCTGCTTTTTGCGCTCAAACCATGGAAACATTAGCATTTGAGCAGTTTAGGCTTACAGCCCTAATTTTAAACCAATACAAATGTAAAAACCTTGTAGAGAACCAGGACAGCTACCAGAAAAAGATATGCATTTTTATATAAAAAAATCTGAACATATGCCAAATAGATAACATGGAAAGTAAACTCGTGTCTTGCACAAGAGGGCAAGCAAACAGTGTGCTCTAAAGACACCTTTGGGTGCGTTTTTGTCATATGTGGAAGTATGCTGAGCATATTTGTGCTTTATGATACTTACCATGAACAGTGATCCCCTCCAGCACGGTGACCTTTAAAAGGTGAACAGGACCCAGAAGTGATTTATTTTCAATATTGGGTTAAGATAAAAAACAAAGGGCTATGGCATTAAGGAAACAACTAACCTTAAACTAAAATTTTTGCCTTACATAAAAGGGTAAACAACCCTAAAAAATTGTTTTTTTTGAAGGGGTTGGTAAAGCCTTTTGAAAAAAAATGGTAAAGCCCCTCCTCTTCATAATGGGAACGCAAAGCCTCCTGGGATATATATGTCATGCGTCCTAGAAGGCTTCTGGCTGCTCCTGCCCGAACTTTTTCTTCAATGGGGAGAAAGAAAATGCACATGTGCAGTGGGATCAGCATTCTTTAACCCCATCTACCGCAGGCTTGGTCACCTGATCTCACGCCTGCGCAGTGCGTGATTGGGTGATGAAGGCAGAAGAAGGACAAAGAAGATGACTACTCCCAGAGCTTCCTCTCTGCCGGGATGAAGAAGAATTCCAGGAAAATGCGGGACCTGATCCAGAAAACCTCCTGAGGGATCAAGGAATCTACGAACGTAAAGGTGAGTTTTTTTTTGTTTACTACAAGTTTAATTTCACTGAAAGACTAATTTGTGCTTGGAACAGATTTCCAGCACTGGTTGTAGGTGACTGGAAAGTGAAAAAGGAAGTAGATCACTGAAGAGTCCAACTCCTGTCAGCACACTTGTCAAAACTGTGGCTTCTTGTGCTGCTCAGAATTTTACACTGATTGCCTTTTTAAGAGACATTTGTTGTTGTCATAACAAATACAGTTCTTCATTAATTTGTGTCTTTTTTATATACCAGGAGTTCAGCTTTAGGATAAGTATAGGTTTAGAAAAATGGCATAGATCATCAAAAAAGGAAGAGCAGCAGAAATGTATACAGAGCAACAAGTTGGTTTTATTGTTTACCTTCATCTATGTTATTTGTTTCATCTTTTGTAATTCTAAACTGTAATGTTTAATCCGGAATGGTGTTTAATCAGCTTTAGTCAGCAAAGTGATCCTTTTTAAAGGATATTAATGGTCATATACTGTATAGGGTACTTTTGCCTGAGATGTCCTTAAATCCCCTTTGTATGGGCTGCAACAGATTTATAAAGGAACAATTTCCAAACACCAACCTTGTGTATGAATGTATGAGCTGAAAGAACAAATAGCTAATAGTAGTTAGTCCCATGCAACTGAAACTGTTCTTGTAATGTATAAGACATTTTGCAGCTTCCTAAGCCACTTCATTCTAGGTGAAACTCATGAAGTTGCTTGAAAAGCTGTGAAAGTCTTCAACATTACAAGAACAAGTCCTAACAGATATACAATAATCTGGATAAATGAGAACCTTCACAGACTTCAAACAACTGCCTCTTATTACAAAAGGAAGATCTCACATATTTCATACACACTAGAAAACTTTAAAGACACTGATTGTTGAACATCTCATATACTTTTTTTTAGAATAAAAAGCATAATTTTTATAATACTAAATATTAGTAATATGCTTTTCGTAAAAAAAAAAAAATATCCAATTCACACAGTATTTACCGGGTTTTGCATCATAGGCTTCTTCAGGACTGGTGAGACTGATATGATATTTAAACTAAAATATGGCCCTTCTAAAAAAATTATGTAAACGGAGATGCCAGGTTGACTTTGGATACCAGCACTGCCGACTTGACACCCTCCAAGAGATTGCAATAGTAGTTTTTGCTAATATGGTTTTAAATTTTTTTTTTCCGGAAGATGTAAGGCTGCATATCAATTATTGGAGTATATCTTGTAATTTTTGAATCTGTTGTGTCTGTATTTATACCCAATTTATGTTGGGTATGTATTTATAGCCATCTTGTTGTTATTATAGTTTAAACATGATTCAAGTCTCATCAAATCTGAGGAAGCCGAAATGAACTGAATACTGTGTGAGATGGGAAGTACGGCACATGTGTTTATTACGATAATAATAAAAATTGTACATTGAAAAACTTCCTAAAGATTCATTTTTATATTCTACTTAATCAAGGATAAGGAAATGAGCAAGGAGAGACTAAATACCTTTTTAGTCCCACTTATTCAGCAATGAACTTCACTTCCCGTCTTCTATTTAAAGGCTCTTGGTTTTCACTTTCAGTCAAGAAGATTAAAATGCATCTCTTATACAGAATGTCATGGAGATGTTTCTTCTCTCCCTGGTAAGATATAAAAAATGCTCTATAAAATGTTCAATAATTATCCCTGTTGGATAGTGAACCCCATGCTATCTTTGATCTATAATGTAAAATATGTCAACCAGACCAAAGAAGTTTTATACAGAGTAAATAAGACAAGCAGGGTAGTTTCATGGTTAATTGATTAAAAAGGTTCACAAAAAGGTGGAAGATCAAAGAGCAACCTAATAGTATCATATTACTCAGGAGAGCTGTCAGTACATTTATTTGACAAGCTGACCTTGAACACTGATGCACTATTGTCAGTGAGGATGATTTCCCTTCTAGATAATTGGATCTGTCCTAGAAACAATGCAATGAACAAAACTCAGTATCAGTACCATGAGCATGGCATATCAACAACTGGCTATACACAATAGTAATATTCACAGACAATGCAAGACACTAGGGTGTCAGTTGTGTGAAATCTTACAGAATATATTGTGGAAGGCAGTATAAAAATGATAACAAAAAGAAATAGTGCTAGCGGCACAAATCTTCCATTTGTATTCCCATGTGCCCCTAATTTCCCTTTAAGGTCCATTCTCCAGCTTTGTCCATGGAAACTGGTCCATCACAAAGCTGAGAGTTAACATTTACCTATTTGTTGCTTTATATCTTCAGTATCAATTTTCATATATAAGGACTCTATTTATAAATCAGGTAAGCTGACATTCCCTCAAACATTTCCTGGTGGGACCTAATTACTACCACTGAAAAACATGGACCTTGGAAGACATGGAAAATTCCCATGAGGGAATGTCTGATTCTCTATTCTATAAATAAACCCCATAGACTTGTAAATGCTCCTCCTGATGGTAGTATCTACTGTTTAAAGAGGTTCTTTAGCTGCAGTTAAAAAAAAAGTCCAATACAAAGAAATCTTAATATAATATACATACATATAATTATATTATATATATATTATATAAGCTACTGTACAGGTATATTACATTATACCCATTTTTTTTATTTATTTTTAACAGATGTTTTTTTTGGTGTTTTTTTTATTTAAAGTTTATTATTAAATTTTTTAAATATTGGACATGTTTCGGTAAGTTATTAAGGTTTATAGCCTACAATGAAAAAAGGATTTCCATGCGAAACGATGTAAGGCTTTTGGAAATACGGAGAGAATTGGAACGCTCGGCATTCGCGCATGCGTCTCTCGGCAATTCCTGATGACGTCGGGGGGTGTGGCGAGAAATTCAAATATTTTGTATTGGATTCAATACAAACTTCTGTATCCTATCCAATACAAAATAATACAAAATATATTTGTAAGGAACTTACCCGCCCTGCGAGCCTGCGGTGTCCCTGGGGTTCCCAGCCACAGAGGGAGACCCCTCAGTAGCAAGCAGCATAACCAAGGCTGCTCCTCTGCTCGCAGCTTGTCTGTCTCTGCAGGCGGAGATAAGGCAAAATAATTTATTAGCCATCCTGCTCCTGCTTTGGTGAAATTTGTAGGAATGTTCTAAGTCTTGCTTCTACACCCTATACTTATCTTCATGACTGCAAAAAAACAGGGACAGGGATTACCCCATCTTTACCCTTCACATTACTTTACCCAGTCTTAGCATTTACCAACTAGGCAAGAATATTCATAATAAAAATGTCCTTTTTTTTAATAACCCTCCCAAATGTTAAATATTGTTCATTGATGCATCTTTTTTAACTTGCTGGTATAGACATCAGTGGTTTGTGGGAAATAAGGCCCCATTACTACATCATTGTCTATAATATATCGTTACGTTTGCTTTTGTTTCCTCACACATTTAGAGAGACGATTTATTTCAGGAGAGGTCACTTGTATCACATGACTCATGGTGAAACTGTGCTATTGTGGGAAGTATAAACTCAACCATGAAGGTAGAGCACATCTGGATATAAAGGTTACTTAACCCCTTTCTATGTTTCCAATTGAAATGTATGTGAGTTATCTTCAGGGCCTCCTGGTAGTAAATTTGCTCATAGATGTAAAAGTTCAGATGAGAATAGCTGTTGTATGAGGACAACAGAACAATCTGCAGTTGGTCAGAGACTTGTCTTAGATATTATAGAAGTAATGCTTTCATCTCCGGGTAAAATCTAACCCATACCCTCTAACACAGTGGGTTTTTTTTAACATGGGGGAACCCTTGAAATAAGTTTCAGGTCTTCAAGGAACCCCTGCTAGAATTACTATATCCACAGCTCACAGTACATTAGCATGATGGAACAAGGCCTATTGTTTTTCACTACGGCGATCAAGACAGAATGGGAGCCAAATCCTCCTAGGATACCTACGTCACGCATCAGGGAAGGCTCTTGGCTGCTCTTTCTGGGCATGCCCGATCTCAAGGGAGAAAATATTTGCCGATCTCACGCATACACAGTGAGATCAGAAATCTTTTTACCCATCTATGTCACCCGATCTCGCACCTACCCAGAAGAACCTGGAAGAAGAACACACAATGCTAGCAGGAAGCCTGGATTGTGGATTTAGGTGAGTATATCTATTTTTACAATGTGAAAAAGAAAAAAGGAAGAGTGGCTTGGGAGGTACAGTTAGTTTTTGTCTAAAATTTGGGTTCTGTAGACTTGCTAATCCTGTAGACACAACTAGAAATCCCAAAAATCTAGGCAATGTCCTATTTTAGGTGGCTTTTTTTTTGTTTTGGTGGGAATGGTAACAAGAATAAATTGAGGGGACGCAGACTGCAATAAACACAGGAGGTTTAGGTATTCTCTGCCAAATATGGCCCCAAATATTCTCTGCCAAATATGAATTTCTTTGGTCTCCATTGGAAATCTAAATATGAATTGAAGCTGGCCCGCGGGTTGCCCCGCATTGCACTGTTTTATTGAGTAGCGGTGCTATTTCTCTATTATAGGACGTGTTCCAGATTGAATGTTGAGCAAAACCTCTTTGTTTCCATATGAAAAGGTTTTATATCTAATGAGAAGGAAAAACTTCTTCATTTTTTTTTAATAAACTTCAAGTTTGGCTTGCGACTTCTAAGTTTTTGTCTTTTGCGACTTCTAAGTTTTTAATTTTGGCCCACTGTGTATTTGAGTTTGACTCCCCTGCTCCACATTATTCAAAATCAACAAATAACTTTTATACACATTAAAGACATCATAAATCAGATTTATTAAAGCTTTCCAAGACTGGGGAAGATAGACTATCATAGGAGGATCTGGGTCATCAATCCAGAAAACATGGGGATGAAATTCTTCTTCATTTGCTATTAGTTGGCAAATGTTTTTAATCCTGGACCAGATCCAGTTCAGGTTTGCTGGATCACACAGGTTCTCTTATAAAAGT
>NC_092860.1:132472616-132478635 GCF_032062135.1 Pyxicephalus adspersus | reverse complement strand
GAAGGAGAACAGCTAACAAAGAGTTCAGGATGAAAGGGAAAATACTTTCCGTCTCATTATGCCACCACTCTAGGGAAAGGAGTACACTCCATAAGAAAAGACACTTAGTTTACACTTATTCGAAGCTTACTTAGACAGGATCACTCAGATCATCAGATTCCCTATCCCCCGGTCTTTGTTGAGGGCTGGTCTGGGTAGGCCATCAGGCTGAACATAGCCTGGGAATTTCAGTAAGGATGACCAATGACTGGGTGAGGACAAAAAAGAAAATGGGGGGAGTACAACCTTAAAAAAATGTAACATTACCCAGTCCTATTAGGTTAGTGGGGGAGAGTTAACCCAGGGTATGCTGCCATGATGCACCAAAAAAGTCATTTTATTATTTTGTCCCTGGCTCCTGCAGACTTCTTCTTGTTCCCTGACGCTGCTTTCCTGCAGATCTTTAATGACCATTCACAGCCCAAATGGAAGAGGAGAGTGCTGTAGGAGGCTAAGTAAATAAAAGTACCCTAACAAAAATGAGCATTTAACCCTTGCAGTACAGGGCCAGCCCCACTACAAGGGCAGTTCCTACACATTTTACCAGAAGTTGCCAAAACTAATTGCTTGTTATGAATATTCAATAAATGTGATTACATCCTAACTCATAGCAATGATGCTTTCTGCCTGCTATGCATTGTATATGTTTCACATATACAATGAAACATGGCACCAGCCTAGCTCAATAAAAGATAAAGTGTCATTGTTCTTGGCACGTCAATAGGTCAGTTTTAAATACTTTGTATCATTTTAATAAAATTTGTACTTGTATTTCAGTACTCAATATGCTGGCAAGGCTGACCCACCCTGTCCTTACCCATGAAGGGGTAGGGTGTTATACCAGTCCTAACAGATAATAGAAGGCACTGAGAAGGGCAGAAATATATGGTGTCCCCCGGGCTGCACATTTTGTTACACTCTGCATATGAAGAAGTGTTATGTCTGACCATGGAAATGTACATCTCTATATTGTTTTATACAATGTTACAACACTGGGCGGGGTATTTAAATCAGCCGGGCGGAGCAACCGGCTAAAACCCTCTGGGGAGAACTATGTAGTATAATATAATAAACTAACATATACCATAGTTTATTATATCATTATTAATATGTTATATTATACTAACATATAACATAGTATAAATTCAATAATAATAATATAATAAACTAACATATAACATAGATTATTATATTATTATACTATGTTAATGTTAGTTTAAAATAAAAATTTATATTATGTTAAATTATACTAACATATAACATAGAATAATATAATAAAGTTCTGCAAGCAGTCTTATATTTAAAGTAGCGAACAGCTTGATCTCCACTTTGGTGACCTCCCCCATGGTGAATGGGATGGTAAAACACAAAGTGCTAATAACTATTAAAGTGACATCTTTTCAGCCGATTGTCACTTTTCTAAATGTGTAAAAATATCATTCTTTCTGGCAAAAAGCCTGTTCCCCTCTTAATAAATGCTCCCCCATAACTATCTGCCTAATATTGTGTTAGCCACCTTCTTCTATTGATTTATGATTCAGATCTGATGCTTCCATTGTAGGTGCTTTCCACATTGGACTGGGGTTTGTTGGCATGAACACTCTGGGCATGATTAACTAAAGCTCTCCAAGGCTGGAGAGAATACACTTTCATCAGTGAAGCTGGGTGATCCAGCAAACCTGGGATGGATTTCTTCAAAGTCATTTTCTATTTGTTATCCAATGTTTTGAATCCAGGACCAGATCCATTTCAGGTTTGCTGGATCACCCAGCTTCACTAATGGAAGTGTATCATCTCAAGCCTTGGAGAGCTTTATTAAATCAGGTCCTCTGACCGACCTGTGTCTATTCAACTCGGTAGCTGCGTGTGTCCTTTCTGTCATGAATAGCATTGAAGGGGAACTAAACTCCCACTTTGAACTTTAGCCATTCAGGCAGGTGGGTATAGCAGAAAAGGACAGGTGATGCCCATTCTGCAAAACAAACCTGACTTACTTGCCTGAAAAAAGCCGAGCTGTACATGAGCAGCGTTAGCTTTGGTTGCTGAGAAAACCCAACATTCTCAGCTTTCCTTGCATGTGCCAAGGATGGATGAACTGCTTGAGAGTTACGTCTCCCCTGCATGGCCAATGAAGATGGCCAAAGATCACCGCTGGGCAGAAGAAGAAAGAAAGGTGGTGGCTTTCTGCGAGGAAGCACGGATAGGAAAGTGCCACAGACATTAGTTTCTTTGGTATTTTTTAGCTATTTGTTCTGCATTAGTCTTCCTGTGGGATCAGATCAGACAGGTCAGCTTCTCCACCCATCAATAAACCTTGGTGGTCTATGATCCTGTTGTCAATTCACTGTTTTTTCTTCTTTATAATAAATAGAAAGTCATAGAAGTGACAGTCCGGGGTTTTGCTTTATAACCTTTATGTAGCACTTCCTCTTTTATATCATTGTCAGTGACATTTCTGTAGAAAAGGTTTTACAGGATTGCAATCACACGAACTAAACTTCCCAGTAAATATTCTAGTCATTATTCAGAGCATTTAATGAATAATTAGGCAGCTTTTGATGCTTTGTTATCCTTTAGTAATAATTCATTATACAGCAAGGGGTAGGACTACACAATATCAGAGTCATTCATATTTCATATATGTGGTGAAAATAATCATTGTGTTTTCCCTGTGTGCGTTCACATTTCAGCATAATCTTTGTCCAGTTGGTGGTAAGAACACGCAGTGTCCTGTTTTGTATTTTCATACAAGTGGAATGATATTTGCAGAATGACTACAACTTCTGTTTTCTATATGATAAAGGAAGAGTTGTTTATTTGCTTTCTGATTTACATTTTGAACATAAATGAATGATTGCTCTCTAGTTTTAGAACTCTGTGGTCCAGCAATGTCTGCATCCTCTAGAGGTCCATCTAGAAACACCGGTCTGAGAAGCAAAACCACATCACCAGCATTAGCTTCTTCTTCTACAAGCTCAGCCAGTGGAGTCCGAGCAAAACCAAGTGATAAACTGAATCCTAAAACTATAGATCCGGTGAGTGGTATAATCTTTTATGAAAATACTTTCTCTAAGTGCTGCCATTCTTAAAAATGCATTGTTTGTTATTGAATTTATTGTACAATGATGTGATTGGACACACAAAGCAAGATGACTTAATATTATTATTATTATTATTATTATTATTAATACACAGGATTTATATAGTGCCTACATAATATGCAGCGCTGTACATTAAATAGGGGCTTAGAGAAAGACTCCTATCCAGACCTAAAATGAAGCTTTAACATGTAAAGCATGCAATTTACATACCCAGGGCTTTAGGTTTTACCTTTTATCAGAATTTGGTAATCCATGAACTCTATTTAATTGATAATGTGGGAGAAGTGTTTCCAAGCATGTGCTTCCATTCTTTTGGCATGTTGTCTTTCCTGGAATATCTTTAAACCTAGTGTAAAAGGATTATTTACTGTCATGGTGGACCTTTAGGTAAACAATATTTAAAACCTGTGCAAACACTCCCATAATCGGGTTAATAGCGAGATTAGATTTTTTTTTTTGGTTTGATATCTCTGGCTGATAAATGAGACTGCATGAGGACCACTGTAAGTCATCATCTGTCAGTGATATGGTCATGCAAAAAAAAAACAATTCTATTGTTTACCATGTACTGTAATTCAAATTGATTAATCCAATGATGAACATCCATCAAAATCCTAGACATAAGATCCTAATGTATATTGTGTATAGAGTGTTGGCACTCTATGATTTCGTCACCTGACTATTAGAACAGCAGAAACCTAATTTATATAAGAGAAAGAAGTGGAGGAATATTACATTTTTAATAAGAAATATTTTTTTTTCAGAACAAAAGAATAATCCTGCTGGGTTAGAGAACTAACCACAGATCTGTGCATGTTGGCTGCCTCAAATCCTTCTGTGTCTTCATATAATCCCAGAAACACTCAATGTTGGGATCAGGGTGGTACCACCACTTCCCAGACTCCTTGTTCTTTTTTACACTGAAGATAGTTCTTAATGACATTAATGGCCTTATATTTGGGGGTCTCTGTCCTGCTGCAGAATAAGGATCCCTGATGATTTTACGTGATATATAATTGTCTGCTTGTATTTCTTAGCATTGAGGACACCAGTAATTCAAACCAAATTCCCAACTGCAGAAATGCAGCCCCATACGCTCAAGGAACCCCCACAGTGCTTAATTGTTGCCTGCAGACACTAATTAGTGCTCTGTAACCCTTTGGTAAACAAACTGCTTCTGCTACAGCCAAAATTAAAAAATTTGACTGGTTAGCTGAGTCAATTGGCCTTGTTTCAACTTCGGAAGTTTTGTTGCATTTCCTCCATCAAGACTTCTTATGGACAGAACGTTAGATAGGTGTACCTGGGTTCCACAGATTTCTGTTAGTTCTGAATTTATTGCTCTACTGGACATCTTCTGATTTCTAAGGGAAGTGAGCACTATGTATCTTTCATACCATATCATGGAATCCTATTATTCTGGAAAACACTTTAGTCTTGTTGTATGTTTTACTAAATCTAGCTGGACTCATAGAACTAAGAACGTCTTACAATATTTAATGAGAATGTGAGGGTAACATAGTTTGTATGCATCATTTTACAAATCTTTTTTTCTGGTGAACTGTTGCTGCATGTGTAAATGGAGAGCTAGCCATTACATCTGTACAGAATATCTCTATTCACACAATTTTTTTTCCCATCTCAGGCTGGTCCATGGCTCTGTGAAGCACAAACTGCAATGGGAGCGCCCGCCAGAAACAATACCATTTGACCCTCTGCTCATCAACTTAGCCGAGGTAACTTCTCATTCTTCTTAATTAATTTTATTTTATGTGCCGTACATACACTTCCTTACTGCCTGAAAAGGTTTTAAGAACCCTCACACTAAAACCCAGACAGCTTGTTTATTTTCACATACAAATTGTTTTAATTTCATTATAAATCTTTCTAAAACCTACTGAAATGTTATCTTTGAAAAAAAGTGGAAGCCCCTGAATTGTGTCCCAACTCAAATGCCGGGTGGTGCATCTGGCTAAAAGAGGCTGGGGAGAACTCTGTCTATATCTATTAACATTGTGCAGAAAATAACTGGATAAGTTTGCAACACAGACATTGAACCCACTGCTCTATCAACTGTGCCCTTTGCTACAGCTGAGTCTACTAGTGACAGAGGGGAGAGTGAACAGAACCCCAGGGTTTAATGGTGGTACAGGCACTGCCCTGGAAAATAAATGCAGAGATTTTTCCTTAACCACAGCCTTGCTATAAGTGATGATCAGCATACTGGCAATGGGATTGGTAAGTATTACCTATTTTTTTCACAGACTAGGCTTTTTTTAAAACATTTTATCTAGCAACAAGTTTACTTTAAAGCAGGACTAAAGCCACTCGACTTAACTATCCATGTTCAATTGTAGGGTGTCATCCTCTTCCTTTCTTCTTCCTCTGACCATCTTTATTGTCTATGCTGGGATGATGTAACTCCAATGCAATTCGGAAGTTCATTAATCCCTGGAACATGCTGGGGAACCTGGGATTGCCAGGTTTCCCTGTAAACCAAAGCTGATGCTGCTTATGCAAAGCTCAGCTTTTTGGCATTTTGCAGACACGATCAGGCAGTTAAAACATATTATTGCCTGTCTTCTGCATTGACCACCTGCCAGATTCTTCATTTTGTATAGTGCCATTTAGTAGTTCCACTTTAAGTTGCAAGGCAGTGCAAGGCAAACTCCTGATCAAGTAGACTCAGGGCAGTAACCTCTAAATTACTTAAGCTATTGGATCAGCATCAGAGAATCAGTATTTTTAAATGGGGAGGTTAGCAATGGAATCTGTATTTCTTCAAAGCAGGTTCAGTTTAATAGATTTTGTAGCTAACATAATGTTGTTCAACTCTTGTTCAAATTAGGCCATTAGACTGCCACATTCTAGAACCAATG
>NC_092860.1:132448028-132471545 GCF_032062135.1 Pyxicephalus adspersus | reverse complement strand
TTGGCACTTGCCTGTGTGCCCTTCTGACACGTTCAGCATTGCCATATGAAATCACGGGGAGGTGCACTCTAAAACCATTAGAATAGTGGCTGGGCAAGGTTGGGGCTGGTTGTCAGTATATGGCTGTAGCTGGCTGCATCTACACCTCTTCTCCTGAGAATAGGGTCTGTAACTGAGGGTGGAGTTCTGTTATGAGGGGGAAGTTTGCATTAAGAAGGAGTCTGCATTCCTGAAGGTCTGTCCCTGGGAGGCACTTACCTACTAGATCTAAACTGGAGGCTCTGATTACAGAGTTGGGGACCACTCATAGGATGGTCCTCCTTTAAGGTTAAACAAGACCAAAGGTTGCTGACGGTGCTAATGGTCTAGAAGTAGAAACATCTTTCCACTGAGTCTGCAAAATAAACACAATTGCCTTGAACGTTTTTGCTAATGGAAAGGTGTAGAGTCTTTCACTATCAACAGCTAATATCCCTATGACTTTGAGAACAGGAAGATATAATATTTGTCAGCATGTTATCCTAAGGATTTTGGACTAAAAAGTAACCACCCAGCTAAAAGGTGTTGGGGAGAACACTGAAGCCTATATTATATCAGTTTGGGAAAAAACATAAAAACATCCTACACGTATCTGCTACTACTATAGGTTGTATACTTAGTGTCTTTCCTTCTTGTAAGATCCGATTATCTGTATTGATCTGATGGAGAAATTTTCAGGGTGTGGCAATTGTGTTTATTTTTTTATTTTTTATTTTTTTTTAACATCTCTCTGTTATGTGTACATTTTGCTGGTTGTTGTTTTGTGTTACCTCCCTTTCTTTCTTTACAGAAATAAAAAAAAAAGTTAAAAATTTGCACATGCAGATATTTCATTAGGTTTATGTCACTTGATATTTCTCTGATAACCTAACCTTTCACTACTGTGGTATAATGTACACACACAACTGGGCTGCTATTACTAAGTGGGGCTTCAAAAATAACCCAAAAACCCTCACACATTCAAAAGAAAGAAAAAAAAATCCTATTTGCTGCAACAACAGGCCTTTCCTAATATATACGGTATGTTAAGCTAAAACATGTTTATATTTTGTTTTTTGTTTTTTTAATTTATGTGTGTACCATTGGGGTAATTTTACTAAATGTTCTATCCTTTACTGATCTGTCCAAAAGATGCAATAGGAAGTTAGAGCAAATCTCCCCACTTTGTCAGTTTGTGCGGGAACACAATTTCCTCTCCCTCATGCCATGTCCTCTTCTGGGAGTGTCTGATTACTGTCTGGTCTGGCCCAGCTCATCTGCACCTCACCTTGCCTCTCTACATAATCTTTTATGTAGCTGCCAGGGGAGAAGCAAATGAGAATGCTATGGTGTCACTGGAGTGATAGCTCTGAGTCTGCTGATACTGTAGATATCACATTCGGGATGGCAGATCTCAGGAGCAGGACATTGGATGGCTTCTTAGGGAAAGTTTTTGCAGGTAAACAAAATATGTTAAATGCATGTATATTATTATGTTTTTTTTTAGTCTATTGAGAAGGTCTCTCTTTAAATCTTAGAAAAATGAAGGACTGTTTTATGTATAAACCACCTCCACCTATTAACAATATTTGGTAAACTTAGTTTGCCTTCATTTAATTTGAAAGTCACTAAGCTTGAGAAATGTATTTGCTGTTTGTCAGTTTGAGATTCGTATTTACCCATGTAAGCAAATTTCCTCCTCTTTCTTTTCTTGTGTGACAGGGACTTCGAGAGACCAGACACCCGTATACATTTGTTTCACAAGAGGGATTTAAGGAGTTACTGATGGTTCCTGGAGCTGCAGACAAAGCCTTACCATTATTACCCAAACTGGCTGCTGCTTTGAAGGGTGCCCTTGTATGTAGACTTTATATAATATAAAAACACCTATATTCAACACCTTCAAGATTGTAGGATATTTTGGGCAGGGTCCTCTTCACCTCCTGTATGATAGTTTGTACTGGATCTTCTATGTCAATTTGTAATTTTCGCCACATTCTGTTATACATCAATTATATGCTATCTATCATATATCAGTTACACATTGGCTGATTTTCTTTCTGTGATAGAAAAGATATACATTTAATTTCAAGGTTATTATTTCTTGTTTGTGAAAGTAAAAAAAAAAAAAAAATGAGACAGAAGTGGTAACCCCGTTCCTACTCCTACTAGAGGGAAAAAAGTTTTTACTTTAGTTTGTCGTTTTCACACCCCTGTAACCCTTCTGCAAGGTTTCCTAATTGTTCTCACTTTGTAAAGAAAGATATATTCACCTAGGTCCACAGTCTGGGTCTCTTGCCAGTGCTATTTCAAGGTGCAGGGGGCTGTTAATCCTGCAGATTTCTATTCTGGATCCTGATGGGTTGTGCCACTGGATAGCCATATGGAAGTAAGACAGGACACTACCTACTGTGGGGAGGGGGGTAATAAGGTGGTCCTGTAACTGAGTCTAGTGCACCCCAACCTAATGAATCAGACTATGGCATGGGACTTTGTAAAAGACATATTTTAACAACCTTTTTTTTTTTTTTTTTTTTATACATAATTCTGAATTACTTTAAATTATGTGAAGTTGGTGCTGCTTTAAACTGTAAAATAATAATGTATCTTGATTTTTAGGTACATTCAGATGGTGCCGTCTTTGAACGAGGTTTGAATGGCTTGGTACAACTAAGTGCTGTTGTTGGACCAGCGTTAAACATTCATCTAAAAAACCTTCTCACCAGTGTAAGTTCTAAAAGTTACATGTTAAACTTTTCTTTGAAGGAGACTTTAATTAGGCAAATATGGTCCTCAACCAGTCTGACACTGTGTATCTAGTCTAAAATTCCTCCAACATCATCAAGTGGCTGCAAATTAAGGCAGGAGGAAGCAAAAAAATACAAAGAACCTGTCACCCTTGATGTGACCAAAAGGGCTTCCAAAAGAGACAAATCCCTTGTTATGACCTATACTGTCCCTGTTGGAAGCCTTTGAGTCATGAATTTGTTTTCCTGTCATTGCTTTTTTCTATCCTATTTTGCAGCCACTTGACAGCGTTGGTAATGTTCTGGAATAGATAAAGGATGCCAAGTAAACAGGTTGAGAATGTCGATAATTGTTTTACTACACTTTTCATTCGCCTTTTCATTTCATCATCTTCAAAAGCAGCCATTGTCTGCAAAACAATATTTTAAAGCCAATAGGTATACTTTGCGGACATCTGAACTGTTTAAAATGATAATTGGAAAATCTGCTGAGTTTTGTTTATGATGAAGAAAATTTGCAATATTTTTTTAATGAAATCTGATGAACTATTGTTCATATATTTCATATATCCAAAAAACATGCAGTAAGATTAATTAGCTTCCCCTCAAAATCAACCTTAGACTGTACTAAAAACATATGAATATGGTATGGACATTAGATTATAACCCCCTATGAGGGACAGTTGGTGACCTGACCATGGACTTTGTCTAGCTCAGCGTAATATGCCGGTGCTATATAATATTATATAATTATTAATAATATTACACAGTATTTATATAGCACCGACTTATTACACAGCGCTGTACAAAGTCCATAGTCAAGGCACTAACTGTCCCTCAAAGGGGCTCACAATCTATTGTCCCTACCATAGTCATGTGTCCTAAATACAATTAAAGCCAATTAACCTAACTGCATGTTTTTTGGATTTTGGGAGGAAACCGGAGTACCCTGAGGAAACCCATGCAAACACGAGAAGAGCCTGCAAACTCCATGCAGATATCATCCTGGCCGAGATTCGAACCTGGGACCTAGTGCTGCAAATGCCAGAGTGCTAACCACTGAGAAACCATGCTGTTATATATTTTTAGTAATGTTTGTTATAAACAAAAGTAATAGTATGTGAAACTTTAGTGAAAAATGTCAGCAAGGGTTGTCTAAAAGGTCTCACATTTTCCAGAGATACGCCATAATTTTCTGCATCTTTACAAAACTAAAAATAATTGGCTGGATTTGTACTTTTCTGTACAAGTGTATTTGGATGATGACAATTATATAAAAATGACAGCAATCCAAATAGAAAAAAAAATCAGATGTCTTTTTATTAAGAAAATGTAGTGGTAAAGGTGATGTCTGCTGTTTAGAGATTTGTGTTTTGCACCACCGGTTTACTTGAGGATTTGTGTTTCATCTTTGTATTTTCTTTTGATAGCTTTCTAAAAGACTAATGGACAAACAGTATAAAGATTCAGTCACTACTGCTTTACAGAAGTTGGAGCATTATGGTGGGAAGGTAATTTCTTGTTCTGCATTACTGTACATTAAACAAAATGTATGATTATGAGCTGAATAATAGCCCTGGAATTACAGAAAGCTTTTATTACTCTACAGTCAAACACTGAGCAGTGAATTATCTGCAGATGTATTACAGTGGAGGTCCCCATTAATCAGTTGGGCACATAATGGCATTTATATTAGTATCCTGAGTAAAATAACTAAACTTTCTTGGCCTAAATATTAAAAAATGATTTCAAGCACCCTTATGTAAATTAACACCTAGGCCATAGATAACATGTCTGCATCTAGCATTAGCTTTGTGGAGATTTCACATTATGAGGGACTGGTGGGTCTGTATTCAATTTGTGTCTGCAACATGTACAGTGAGATGAACAAGGTACAATCAGTATAAACAGGCAGGAGCCACATCAAATTGCATCCATGCGCCATGCAAGACTATAACAAGTTTAAGGATCTTCAGCCACCTTAATTGGCCAGGCCGGGATGAAGTAACTAATTTATTCTCGGCACGTGCAGGGGAAGCCTGTATCTCCAGGTATCCTGACAACCAAAGTTGACGCTGTGCATGCGCAGCGCAGTTTTTTGACAGGTACCTGGGGAGAAGAGGCAGATGTAAGGGATTATTGCAGAAAGTACTTGCTGCAATAATGACCTGACTGATCATGCATTTTTCAAAGTGGGACTTTAATTCTGCTAGAAAATGGACGTCTGCTTAGCTTACAGGGCAAATCAACAGGTTCACTTAAATGAACTACCCTGGCCCATCTGCATATATTCCCCTTTCCTTCATTTCCTTTTATTCTTGATTTCTTCACAACTTTACCAAGCAAATGGTGTGAGTAACATGCTCTTCTGTACCTGGAAATATTGGGTATTTTTTAGTTGTTGGTGACAGTTTATTAAAGGAAAGGAACAAACATGCTGGAGGGGGAAAGGGGCCTAAAGCAAACCTGGTAATTGTAATTTGCAAGATGAAACATCTTTCAGATCCTGCAAGGGGCAATTAGCATGCTCTGTAGTTACTCCTATAAACTGTAACAAACTAGTAAGGGATCAGAACATTTAATAATTTCATGATCATTATTAATATAAGAATTGATTGCACACATACATTGTATTTGGCAGAAACATGGGCAGCTTTTTATAAAATAATTGCTGGGGAATTTTAATTACTTTTAAATTAATTGTGTTTCTTATGTTGCAACTGAATTTTTTTTTTTAATCTATTTTCTTTTAAAGGAAATCCTGACCATAATCAAATCAAAAATACCGACCTACTGCTCCATATACAGCTGAATGTAACATGGAAACAATGGAAACATTTGTGAGTGTGGACTCTTAAAAATGAAACAAGTTTACTGTGGCCTTGAATCTTTCCTGGAGATGTAAATGATGGATGCCAAAACCCCCGAGTGCAATAATTGTTTTTGTATTGACTGATGTGTTTGAAAATACATATTTCAATATTATTGCAGAAAGAACTGGAAAAGTGTCTTGTTTTCTGTGAGCAGGATCTGTAATTCCAAGGAAACTCACAATGAATTGGGATTTGTAATGTTACTACTAACAGTATTTAACTAAGTTTATTTGTGTTATACAGCTGCTGTGCACAGTAACCTATTGGATTCAGAATGAGAAATTTTATCTAATTGAAGGTTGCAACACCTTTGAAGGGCCATTATATTTTTGACAGGGGACATCTGGCTGATGTATAGTGTTTTGTATTATTTATTCTGACTTTGCTGTGTGGATGCCTCAAAGCTGAGCAAATATTTTGTGATGCATGTGCCCCCAATTACCTAATACTATCATTATCAGCACATCTTACTGACCCGAGATGTAGCTTACTGCAAAAAGTTCAACATGGACATTTGATGCAACAAAGAACAGTGGAGGAAAAAGGTATTATTTTTCTGCTGATGGGTAACTGATGCTAAAGTCTGGTTAAAAAAATGTCTAAAAACAGGGTCTTCTTAACTAACTCTTAGTCTGTATGTATGTATGTATATATTTATATATATTTCAGATCTGTGCAACATCTCTTTAATACCACTGTGTAGGAGCTTCCTGTAATAAAGACAAGTCATTGATTTGTAGTAGTGGGACCTGATGGGTCCAACCCACAGTTCCATGTTCTACTTTGGAAGGGCATTTGGTTCATACAAGGGGGATCCTTATCCATTTATTCTCTTGTTTTAGCTTTGAGACACAAGTGAAGGTTAGGGGTTTCTGGTGCCTGTTGGAGCTCTATTTCACCACTTAGGAACCTAGTGAACCAATCTGATAAAGCTCACCGGATAGGTACTGAACCTTGAGAAGGTGACCTGCCTGTACCCACATAAGTTAATGACAGAAACAAACAGAATATGGCATTAAGCTTATAAAAAAGCCTAGCACAGGAGTAAAGGGTCAGGCTAGTTAGTTTAGAGCCCTATACATATATTTTGAATAGCATTCCAGCAGGTGAACATTTTGTTTTTTACATTTTTCACCCTGTCCTTGTAACCAGTGCAACTGAATGAAGAAAACCTGACTTGTGCATAGATCTGCCATTACATAATTTCTATAATGTATGTTCCAAAAAGAGACCAGGTTCCAAAACATACAGCACAACATCTACAATCCAGAGTAACATGGGAAAAGAACAAGCCAGTCATAACTTTTCATTTTCAAACTTTCACATTTTTTCTCTTCTATTCCAACACACTAGACATGAGTTCTATCAGTAAGTAAATCTACTGCAGATGGTGATGTTAAATCTGATGTATGATGTGCACCTTGCAAATCAGGATGAACGTGAGACTACTTGATGCAAATTACACCAATGGGAGTTTTTTACACTATCATGTGCTGTACATGAAATCACAACTGTGAATGTAAGGTAGCTGTGTTTTGTTCATTAAATCTACACTGGTGCCTGAAAACAGTATTTACTATATTTAAAGTATTATATCAATTAATTTTTATTACTTTATGTTGAATATGCTGCAAGCGTATTTCTTCCTATCTAATACCTAATGTTTTTTTTAAGTCTACACTTTCTGAAGTGGAGCTGTTGTGCATGTTGCCAGTTAAACTGTGAAAATTACTTTTGCATTTTGTAGATCCTTTCTAATGTGTATGTTTTTACCATGTGTCTAAGGTTTTTCTACACTTGCCAGTAAGAGGCGTCACATGAAACAAACATGTTGTATTATCAAAAAAGCAACAGAAATACTCATTTTGTAAACAAAAGGCATATCATAGCTCCTTTTTGGCACAATTTTGTCTAAATGTGAACAGTAGAGGAGAATAAGCTGGATGCTGTGTGTTCAGATCGCATGTTTCAGATCAAACTGCACAGCATAAGATGCTAGCCTGAGCATCATACCAGAGAATTACAGTGTGGAGGACTCTACAATTTAATCTTTCCCATTTAAATGAAACTGGCTTTGTCAGCCTTAAGTGCACCCTGAGAGATGAAGCTGATATAATTGACACCTGCAAGCCCCGGGTCCGGTGTCTATGACTGGGTCCGGTGTCTATGACTGACTGGGTCCGGTGTCAATGACTGGGTCTGGTGTCAATGACTGGGTCCGGTGTCAATGACAGTCTCCTGGGAGGCTTGGCAGCAACAGACAAAAAGTGTGCCAGCTAAAATGCCTTTCAGTGAAAAAATCTGTTTAACAAATGGGGAGGGGGATATACAGTCATGTGAAAAGATAAGTTTAAAAATTGGTCTATGTCTTCATTTGAACAAGATGACATTAGATCTTCTTCATTAAAATAAATCCTACAGATAAAAGTAATAAACTCGAACACATGACAAATACACTCTTTCATTTACCGCATCTTCAAATCCATAAAGTTAGAATCTGGTGTTCAGATAGGATGTCAGTAATAAAAATCTCCTTAGGGAGTATGTTGGTGCTGTGTGTGTTAAAATGTCAAGATCAACAGAAATCTTTGGAAAGAATGTGGATGCCAATGAGTCCAGTGAATCATGTAAAAAGGTTGCTAAAATTTTTGAAATTAATTATTATACTGAAAGGAAAATAATCTAAAAATGTCAGATTTTAACTGACTGCTCATTTGTCCAGCACAGCTTGGCCCAGCATATTCAGGTCAAGAGCTACTGTTTTATCCCAAATAATGTCCCCTCAGAATTATATTGCTGAAGATGGAAGTACCTCATAGTACCTAGTGTCAAAGTGCAAAACGTGGACAATTGGGAAGTGATTGCAACAATTAAAATGACACTGGAGGTGTGGCAGGAAAAAGGCCTTGCCAAGCAGAACAAAACTAGTTTAATATAGGCCAGGCTTTCTGCAAAAAAGTGCTGTGGACTGATGAGTCAAAGTTAGAATTGAACTGAACACAGCATTTTAGGAGAACCCCATATCACTTTTCAAGCATAGTGATGGAAATGTTTGGTGCTGCTTTGCTACAAAGGCATCTGGTTAACTTGCAGTCATTGAGTCCACAATTCATTTCCTAATCTATCAAAGTATGCATGATGAGAATGTTAGGCCATCTGTTAAAGTTGTAGTGAAAATGTGTCTTTCAAAAAATATTTGTCGGAAGCACAGCAGAAAATTTACCAAGGAATGGCTCGAAGCAGAAGAAATGAAATGTCAGAAATTGGCCGAATCAATGCCCCAGATTGAAATGCAGTCTAGGAGATTTAAAACCTGGAAGGAAGAAAACTCCTAAACATTATAACTGAAGGAAGTTCATGTCAGACACTGGTGGGAAGGTATGTAAGATCCCTGTGGGACTTTCTTAGTGCAGGCAATAACAGATTTTTAAACTAAAGGTGTACGTGTTCTACAGCACATTAATACAATATTACCTCTATTGATTATGATAGTTTAATGAAAGATTGAAAAGTCAACTTTTCCTTGTGTTTTTATTATGTGTCAGCTGTAGGCATGGTCTGAATGAAACATATTTGTTTTAAAGATGTTGGAAAAGGCAACAGTTTCCTTGGGGTGCATATACTTTTTCTCATGACTGATTAAAGAGCAGAACATTTTTCAACAAAGTACCATAGGCAGAAGCAAATGGGACAGAAACAATCCAATCTATCTGAAATTCTTCCACAGAGATGTAACTCTTCTGCTATGCTGTCAAGTAAAATATATCTGTACAGTATTGATTTAATATTACTGCCTCATTCTTACTGCTAGTTCATGAGGGAATGTTGGGTGAATTGCAGGTTGACACACCACATCAATGCCTTGATAAAAATATTTAAATTGCCCCTTTAAATTGTCTGTTACTCTTGTATGCTTTTCAGAGCTTTATTTACCATTTTAGCTCTTTTGTTCCTTTAAAAAGTGTCAGATCAACTAAAAGGTTAACAAAGCTGCAATATATTATGTGCTTCTTCTAATGTGGTTGTTGGTTTATTCAGTCCTCATAATCAGAACAATGTCATTGTATTCGACTTATGAAATAAGCACCCTGCTGAGATTTATTCTATGCACATGTCTGGCCTCTTTTTTTCAGTAAGACTAAAGTTTGGAAATATTGAATAAAAGAAAGTTTAGGAAAAGCTCTCCACATTGTAACCCTTTGTGGCATTGTAATTGCAAAGGTAAAATCGTCTTTAGTAAGATCAGCTGCTGGAATTCGCTGAACACCAAGATGCCACCTAGGTTGCAGGTTTACATATATGGCATGCAGGTTTATTGGACATACCTTGTAGTTGTCTGAGTGGGATTATTTTAGTCAACAGGGGCTCACAATCTAATGTCTCCACCATCGTCATATGTCTTTAATACAATCTAAGGTCAATTTTGGGGGGAAGCCAATTAACCCAACTGCATGTTTTTGGAATGTGGAAGGAAACTAGAGTATCTGGGGAAAACCTATGCAAACACAGGAAGAACCTGCAAACTCCATGCAGATAGTGTCCAGGCCGAGATCCAAACCTGGGATTTAGTGCTACAAAATCCAGTCTGCTAACCTCTGAGACACCCAGCTGGCTAGAAGGATGGGTGTGTAACTATGGGATGTAGGGGCTTGGTATTATGGGGGGTGGCTAAGATAAGGAAGTTGCAGTTGGTGCCAGTAAACAAAATAGTGGCATGAAAGAAATGTTCAGAAGAATGCAATATATTAATGGACT
The DNA here is from genome assembly GCF_032062135.1 of Pyxicephalus adspersus. NCBI lineage: Eukaryota > Metazoa > Chordata > Amphibia > Anura > Pyxicephalidae > Pyxicephalus > Pyxicephalus adspersus. Next base: position 132,461,152 of record NC_092860.1, on the reverse strand, counting down.
GTAGAGAAGGGTAACTATGCAGGTGGTAAAAAAAACTTTAAAAAGGGCAAGGCCATTGGAAGGAATGGTAAAGCTGCCGAGCTTATAATGTCTTCTGGGAATATGTGAAAATGCATACACCAACTAATCTTTAAAATATGGAGGGAAGAGCAGATTAGAAACTGGAAAGTAGGTGTTATCCAACCCACCTACAAGAAAAAAAAAGTTTGAATAATAGATTTTACATTACTTAAGCGTCTATGGATAAAGCAGTGAGTGAATCTGACATTCCCTAGTGGATAATTTATTGTCATTAAAACACATGGACATGAAGATTCTCCTGCAGGAAATATTTCAATGAATGCCATATTCACTGCTTTATAAATAGAATCCTAAATGTTGCAATATTCTTCAGCCTAAATCGTAACTAAACTGAAAAAAAAAAAAAATCACACTTACCTTAAATCCCGCAGATCCCTTGATTGTGCTGAACCTTTCCTCGATAGGGTCCTGCGCTGTCCTGGAATTATTCTTCATCCCGACACTTGCTGAAGCACCAGGCAATGCCATTTTCAGCCTTCTTCTGCCTACATCACCCGATCTTGCACTGTGCAGGTGCGAGATCGGGTGACATAGCCTGTTTTAAAAGGGAAAACAAAGAGTGCCAATCTCACTGTTGCATGTTTGAGATCGGCATCTCTTTCCCCTCGGTGTACGAAAATTCAGAAGGAGCAGCCAGGAGCCTCCTGGAATGCGTAACATAGCTATCCCGGGAGGCTCTGTGCTCCCATTCTTTTTATATAAAAGAGTTGTCTACCCTTCTATGTAAAGTAAAAACTTTGAGTTTAAGTCTTTATCCATGAAAGACTTATACGTATACACAGTGCAAATCCATGGTGAATACCAAAGTGAATTTAGAACAAAACAATCTGACTTAGATCATATCATTACAGTTAGGAATATTCATGAAAAATTTGAATATAATGAGACCTACCTAGTATCTACATTGACTTTTTTAAAACAAAATTTTGGCAAAATAAAAAGAAGGTGTGGCAACAACTAGCAAAATTAGATATTCCCCAGAAGTTGATAAACTTAAAACAAATGGCTCTTGTTGGATCTGAATCTGGAGGTGGTGACCTAATGGTGGTTGATGGTTTTGTTTAACCTTGTCCTAGAAGCTATAGGAAAATTAGGAATGAAAAGTTTAATAATAATATGACTCCAAACTATGTTCCTCGCCCCACACCCCCTTGTAGTTTCTCAAATACAGGAAAACTGCAATTTTTGGATGCCCACAATGTGTCAATAGGAGGTCTGGTAACTGAATTTTATAATGTTAGCACTTTTTCTTAAAAAGAAAATATTCTTTTAACAGGTTTAGGTTCTCCTTTAAATATCTCTTCTATATAGATAGATGTCACATGAAGTCCAATACTTGTACTAAAATTTTACTTATATATAAAGTGCTAATAGTCTTTTCTACATCCACTCTGTATGCACAATGCATGCACTAGAATTACCTCTTCTGAGAGCTTTTTGTCATGTTTTTACTACATTGTTCCAGTGCTCCAGATTTTTTAGGATATAATAAATGTTTTCAATTTCACTGTTGTCATCTCCCTGTCACCATTAGCATTTCAAAGGAAATGTACACTGAGATAATGGGAGAGGAGACAGGATTTATGGTGAAAATGTTGTCTTGGGAAAAAAAGGATAATGCTAATCGTACCAGCAGAAAAAGTAAAGGTTTAGGTATTAAAGTAGAACTCCCAACCAATATATAAAAACAATGATTATTGGAAATAATGAAATATTTAGCAAACAATTGGAATCTAGTAGGATGTATCGGAGTGTGTCTGAATGTTATCCCTCTGTATTGCAGTATTCAGACTTGGAGAGGCAGGGTCATTGGTAAGGGCTAGTTAGGCTGTATTACCTTACATATGTGCTGACAGGACATGGGTAGAGGAATGCTTATCAGTATGCTGCTACTCCTTCATTACCCAATGAACTACTTGGAATGTGATGCTGACCAACATAAGCTGCTATACAGAGATCCTTCAGCTGGCTTTACAGGTGTTCCTAGATGACAAAACTAGTTGTAAAAAATACAAATATAGCAAACGATGTATTTTACCCATCTATTTACCTGCTTGCTTGTAGTTCAGCTTTAATACCTTTCTCTTGTTTACAGCATCAGCAGAAACTTTGCACCACTTCTAATGCTTTGTTTATAAAACTGGGAAACTCTGAGCAAAAGGCATAATCCTGGGATCTCAGTTATGTTCCCCATATATGTGTCCTTAAACCTGCAAGCTTCCAATTACCTTCCAATACCTTCCCCCTTCTGAAATTTTGTATGTTGTTTTTGTCTTTATGGCACCTTATGGAACAAGATACCAATACAATATACCTAAATGTACTCTTTCTTGCTGGTGCATTCCTAGGTGTTAGGTAGGGATCACTAATCCAGGGTTGTAGCGCTGGCACATCTGCAGAGGTGACAAGCTCAGATATGACATGATATGACTACTGTGGGGAAAATGATGTGTTCTGTAGACCTACATGAAGAAGTAGTGTGGTTTGCCATGGAACACCTCAACGGATTTGGATTGCACTTTCATCTATCTCTGTGACTGTACTACTTTAGACTCCTCCAGACATGTCTGGAAACCCAGAACAACCTTCATCCACTTCAAAGTGTGTAAAGACAGACATATTCTCCACAATTACTGGTAACTGCTATTCTGTGCCAAGCAACCATATAGATGTGAGTATATTTTATCCATTATGTTAGGTACTAATAATTATGCTTAAACATGCAACTTTCACCAATACACATAGTAAAACAGTCACGCTCGGGCTTGTCCAATCTTTTTCTTTTTCACTGTAGACATGTTTGCACCTTTAGAGATACACCTTGCACCATAGTGGTTTAGACCATTCAATCATCTATCTTTGTATGCAACCAAATTCAACTACAGGTATGTACCCTCTTATAGTAAAAAAATCTTTCTTCAGATATTAATATTACTCAGTTGAATTTTTAAATTGGAAGAACAACCAGGTGGATTTAAAAGCTTGCATTTTTATTAACTAAGCCAACAATAAAGTAATATTTGCACTCCTTCTGCATTAATAGCTAACAAGGTACAAGACCAAAGTGGTGCAATTAAAGTGTACAGAAAGCCAAAATATTTTAAATAGAATAAGCAAGTGTTTTAACCTCTATGAGATTTTTACTTCTGCTTCTGTCTTTTCTTGAGAAAATATCCTTCTCTATTTGTTCTGGGGTCTGTTTGGTACAGATTACAGAAAGTAATAGTAAATCCAAAATGTACAGGTATCTCTGGATCAGAAGGTGAGGGAAATCTGCTACAATTGTTCAAATGTTTAATTTTCTTTCATTTGCTTTGAAGAAACTTCATTTTTTGTCTCTGGGACAGAAAGTGAAATACCCCAACACACTAGGAGCAAAGAAAAAAATATTTCTTTTTTATTCTCAGAGTTGACTTAAGCCGTGTTTTGCTGGACTCGTGGATACAGTCATATGTGATAAATTTGAGGGTGAAATTTATGAAGCAATGAAAGTGATTTTAACCAAACATTCATTGCAATTTAGTGAATCCCTGTAATTAAAAGAACATGCTTCTGGAAGTTTTACCTGCAGTAAATGTCCTATTCACTGCTTTATAAATATTATCCTAGAAAGGGATTCTAGGAGGTGATTTGCACACTTACTTCTTACCTTTATGTGTAGCCTACTCCAGCAAATAATGAAGTTTGATAAAAAGCGTGGGACTAGAAAGAGTCAAATATGTAAAGAACCATATAAAAGTTTAGAATAGTGGAGCAAACAATGCACAACAAATATGTTTGAACCCTAAAGAAACAAGAAATAGACTACACATTGTGGATAGAGAGACCTATATTTTAATTTCATAACCAAAAATAAATAAAATCTACCAATAAGAAATAAATAAGCATATGAACAATAAGTAACAATGGAATAAGAAAATGTTGACCATGATTGGCTCGAGAGTTTAACCCAAGAGGAGCAGAACGTCAAACAATACTTTTCAATTGTCAAACATATAAAGCATGAAAATAAATCCTGAACACTAAATGTCATGGAACCTGATTATTCTGGAAGGCATCATATAAAAGCTACTTTGCATAAGATATGACTTTGTAAGAAGCTGAACAGTCTATTGATGACACCATGGAAATCGCAGCTTCAAATTATTGTCAAAAATAGATAAAATGTCTGTTCTTCAGAACTTGCGCTTGTGCTAGATCACGTTCTCAAACAGCTGCATAGAGCACATGATGTTTTCATCCTGGGAAGAAAGTGGAAATAAAGCCATTATTATGAACTATGGCTTATTCTAAATAGTATATTTTTAAATAGTTTACAAAACCACTGTATATGCTTTAATAATCTTTGGCTTTCATCACTCATCTGATTTGGTCAACTCCCGCCAAACTATTTTAGGTTTTAGTTTGGGAGTCCATTTCATGGGTGTGTAAAATGGCAGAGAGATTTGAAAGATTGGCTGATAAAATACCCAAAGATATCCAAAACTACATGCAAACTTTTCTATTACTAAGGCCGATCAACTATTCTGTGTGTTCACAAAATCACGTTAGTAAACCCTACAACACATTGATTTCAGGGATCTGCAGACTAGTAAGCACCAGTGACTCACAAATTCTAGCTGAAGCTCTTTTAAGAAATGCCTCCAAGAACACCATGACCACATCAAATTTTATGTCAGGGAATATATTTCTCTTATGTGGTCACTTGAAAATGAAGTTTGGGGTTTGAGATCTCACAGTTTGCTTTTGCTTTGAAGCACAATGTATTGAAACCTGGGGTCTCAGCGAGTTAACTTTGTGTTTGATGTTTTATAAGCTCACGCAGATTCGAACACATTTTATTGATATTAAAGTCACGATTCAATTCTAAAAACTATTGCTTTTCTTTTGCACTACATTAAATCTGAGACATTTCCATTGATGTTTTGCCATTTAGCATACTTTTTTAATCACTTTCAATACACAGAGCTGGAGCTGTTAGTATTCAGAAATATTCCTACTTAAATCTACCATTATTAAATCATTCTAAATGAGTAGCTGAAAGTATTTTCTGTGTTTATACTGTAAATGGCCCACTTTGTTCTCAATTATGTTGTACAGTTATTCATTCTTTCTGTGTTAACAGCACATTACAATGCAACGGTCAGCTTTTTGAACTCTGAAGCCAAAGAGTTTTAAATGAACGATTTTCTATGAACCTTTTATATTTAGAATAGAACAGACCATGACTTTATTGACCCACATTTTGTCAGAGGCTTACTGACCACTGACAGTAATTATGTGCAGGGAAACAGTGTACCATATCTAACTTGCAGGCTATTTATTACAACCACCATGTTTATGGACAGTCCAGTTATGGCAATGGTTTCAATTTGGCCAGGATACTTACCTTTTGGCAGCTTTCTATGAATTCATCTATAGTAACTACTCCATCTTTATTTATATCCATTTTCTGCAAAAAGAATATAGAATAGGTAAACAAGTAAATAAATCCAAAAAAGAAGTTTAATGCATACTTTCTTCCTTAGCTTCTTTTTCATTTTTTCCATTTTCCCTTTTTTATTTCTTTTCTTTATCATTTTTTCCCTTCTCTCCCTCCCTCCTCTTTTCATTTCTCCCACTTCCTCTTCCTAATCTCTCTGTCTCTCTTTTCCGTCTATCCATTAGTATAAAAATAATATATATATATATATATATATATATATATATTTTAATCTTCCTCACATTGCAAAAGGTGAGCAATTGAATCATTTTTTGTTTGCTTCGGTTTTTACTTTTTCTTTCATTACCTCACTTTCTTCGTTCACCATCCTTCAAAATTTTTCATTCATGCTCTTCTTTCTATTTCATGCTCTCTTTCTTCTTCTTTTATCCTCTCCCTTCCACTTTTTTCTTTCATCCTCTCCCTCATTTCTCTTTCATGATCTTTTTTCCTTTGTTCTCTTTCTCATCCTTCCTTCTTTTCTTTCACTTTCCCCACCTTCTTTTTTTCCTTTCTCCCTCCTTTCCCATTTTCTTTTTTTTGGTTTCTCTTTCATCACCTTTTTTTTGCTTTTCCCTTTCATCCTCTCGAATATTTCTTTCATTTTCCTTTACTTCATTTCTTTCTGTTCTTGCTATTCTCTTCTTTCTTGTTCCTTCTGTCTCTTTGTTTCTTTCTTTTGTCCTCTTTCTTCCTTCCTCCGTCCCTTTCTTTCCTTTATTTTTTTTGCATATTTTTCCTTCTTTTCTTCTTAAATCTCTTGTTTATTTAAATTGTTTATTTTAACCTCTCATGTTTATTTATTTTTTCACCCTTTCTCATCCCTTTTTTCCTTTCATATATTTCCTATACTTCCTACCGAAAGTTCTTATTCACTATTATCTATTCTAAACATACTCTCTGTGTAGTATTGGGTCTCTAAAAAACAGGGAATTTGGCCTTCCCTTGTGGGAATCTTCCAGATCCATGTGTTTCAATCACAGTAATTGATTCCGACCAGGGAATGTTTGAGGGGATGTCAGATTCATTCCTTTAAAAATAGAGCTTTTGGTGTTTTTTAAAGTATATTAGTCATTTTAAGGGTGTTTTTTTACCTGGAAGAAATTCTCCACGTGTTGTTTTGGCGTATCTTCCCTAACAATGGGATATGTACATTTGCCCATCATGTCATAAATTGCCTTCATGATGTCAAGCATTTCCTATAAATAAAAAATGTGTTTTATTTATTTCACAATCTTGTAATATGCCTACCTTATATTACAGTTTGTTTTATTGTACAGACTACAACATATTTTAGATATTGTACACTTTTTTATTGCAACAGATCAGCTTTTTTGTTTTATGAAGGTAAAAAAAATAGCTGACTGATTGCTTTGGTCACTAGAAAATGTTTTTGTCTTTTTTACAAATACAATACATGTACAATAATCAGTTTGTTGAACAAACTTCAAAATGGTAATACAGTTCGCATGTAGACTGTCATATAGTATTTAGGCTGTATGTTTAGCTGTTAGGCTGGGATTCCATTTTATAAGCTTTTAAGATTGACATTTTTTTTGAATATATATATGTATACTGTACAGGATCGCAGGGATAGATCCTGGATGAGGGGTATGTTCCTCCATTATATAGAGCATTTTCTCTTTAAAAGCAGGGTGTATGGGATGGAGTCCAGAAGTAGTAGGAAGCAAGGTAGGGTTCCTGTTGGCTAATTAGTTTCAGGACTCTGGAATGGGAAGCAAAGTACTGGGTGGGCCTTCCTAATCCACCCGGGTACACACCTGGATTTGGCTTCAGCCAGATAGGAGGTCTGGCTAATAATGGCACAGGCGTGCTGATAAACTGCAATGCAATAGAATGGCAGCAAGCAAGCTGCAGACAAGTAGCATGGAGGTGAGATCTGCTGAGGAGTAGTATTTTCATTTTTTCTGAAGGCTGAAAGAAAAGCTCTAAAAAAAGCTGTGTTTATTTGACACAAATAAAGAGACTCTATTGCTTTTACAAACTTTATATTATCAGTTATACAAGCTGTGGCCTCCTCTCCAAAACGTAATAAAGAATGTTTTTTACACCCTAAATTTCCCCTCCTTTATATCCTGTTTGAGTTGAGCCCTGCTGTGTAACCTGGACAGGTCCTTGGCTAACACCCTACTTTGACTTCTGTTTATTTAATTAGTATGTAAGTCCAGCTAATGAAATAAAGTGGTTCTCATGCAAATATAAATATTTTACAGTTGTGCTGTACTATCAGTTGCAACATATTTAGAAAATATGGGACCCGCAGTAAGCTGTGTTACTACAGACAGAACACCCCTAGTTTTATGTGCATTAAGGCACTAAATTCAGATAAATGCACAAAAACAATCAAATATTCTTAAAATAAACTCTAGTGATTACATTACATGTATCCTCATCCTCTACTTTTACAGGTTAGCACAGTCACCCGCATATCAAAGCACAGCTTGCTCCAGAAGGTAATAACTGTCTAGGCACTATAAAGTTATTTTTGTTTTGCTTTGTTTGTAATTAGCTCACAGTGAGGATTTTACACAATAACTGACACCTCACTGCCTAATAGAATTTTGAGACAAACATCTGTCCTAATTGCATTTATTAAACAATGTACCTGTTCCGACTTACATACAAATTCAACTTAAGAACAAACCTACGGTCCTTATCTCGTATGTAACCCGGGGACTACCTGTATCTCTCATTTACAAAAAATCCCATCAACACTCCTTCCTGTGTTAACACTGAATTCTTGGATATGCTAAAATCTGCTCTTATAATTGCCTCATACCTCCCTCCCCTATGCTGTGGTCTTCTCCTAAAGTGTTTCACTAACCTTTGTTATCATTTCTTCTTTGCAACAACTGAAAGCACAATAAATCACAAACCTCAGCTCCTTTATATTGTGTCAGTGCTCAAGCTAGCAGGTCATTATTACAAGAGGTACAACCCTGTTGTACCTTGATTTACTAAATTACTTTGTGACTTCATTGAGTGTATCACAAGTCTGTGTGACATAGGCACCACAACAGTGGAATTGTAAAGCTTAGGGAGAACAGACGATTTCTCATTTCACAGCACTTCCTCTCACACACTGTATCGGCACATTAGGCATTTCTGGATATGCATGCAGTCCATCCTAGGTAATGTCTACACGTAAAGCTGACACTAAATGACTGACAAGGTAGAAAGTAAATAGCTGAGAGAGAAGGGTCAGGACAGCGCATATAGGAAGGTGTGGGCTGAATGATCCTTGTAGTCTGACAGACAGGAAATGAATTAGGCTTAAGAGACCCGCTGTAGTTTCTACAAGTTAAAATAAAGGCTAGAGCTCAGCTTTATAAGCTAAATTACAGTGTATTACATATGTTTTATATATTTGCAATATGCCCTAGCAGATTCCCCTTCCTTTTAATTTGTCATATACTTTTCTGTCTTATTACTGTCTGTGTGGCTCAGCATCTCCACCCATGCCTTCATTTTCTTGAACAGCCTTTAAAATAGTGAATATTTAAAACAACTCTGTTTTTGAAACAGGGAATCTTATATTCCCTCAAACATTCTCTGGTGGAAATCAATTACTGCCATTGAAACACTTGGAACTTGAAGATTCCCACCAGGGAATGTTGGAGGGAATGGAGGCCAAAATGTATTTTGAGCAATAGCTCTGAGTCTGCTGTGGCTGCTGACATCACATCCAAATTAGTGGTGCCCACCTACCGTCACCGGGACTTGGATGTCTACCCTTTTTACATATATTATGCACATGGATGAAATATGGTAAATGCTTATATAATATTATCATGATTTTTGTGGAAATAAATAATCTAATGACTTCTTTAATAAACTTTATACTGACTACCGGTAGAAATAGTGTAGGGATTAAGAAAGTAATGAAGAGAAGTTCAGTGTTCGGGTTTACATACACTTTAATGCATATTACAATGGCTCGAGCCACAACAAAAATTCTTGGATGAAAAAGTGAAGTCTTGAGTAGGTATTCCTTTTTAAAGGCTGCATTTTCATGTCTGACTTCCAACTACAAAACATTTTTTATGATGACAGAAGCAGAGTGCTATAGATAATATTTCTGTAGGACAGAAGTGGTACACTTCTTATTAACCTCCTTATAGATAAAGAATAAATAATTAGATAGTGGTGCTTACCTCTTTAGTTATATAGCCATCTTTATTGATGTCATATAAATTAAAAGCCCAGTTAAGCTTTTCTTGTATTGTCCCTCGTAGCAGTGTAGAGAGACCCATTACAAAGTCCTATATAAATGAAGAAAAGTCAGACACGTGGTATGGTAAGCAAATCATTTCACATTTGTTTCAACCAGTGGCCTTTCCAGTTCCCTCCATGCAATGGGGGAAATCTGAGGTCATTCAGTAGTCAGAGGTGTATAAGCTTTACTTTGCTTTTCAAACTATTTTGTGGTAATTCACTATTCCTGGGCCATGAACACAACTGTGTATATGGGTATGCCATATGTGCATGCTGAATATTGTTTCATTAAGAATCTCAGACATAAGAATCGAGGTGCTGAAGTGAACCAATGTCAGCTGATGCATATTAAGAATCCAATATTAGCAAGCCATCATCAACACGCTTCCAGAGTTAGCAGCAAGACATTTATTTAAAAAAGTGCAAACCTGACATTCAGAGAACACAGGGGACCTTTGCCTTAGTCATTACTTTTTACTTAAATAGTAGTGGCATATACGGTAGGTCACCCGAAAAAAATCCATAAGAACTGCAAGAAACCCAGAATCATAAAACGGATGAGTGAACTTTAGTAGAAGATTACTTATGATGACAGTGGCATTTGTTTTGGGCAAAATAATAGGTATTAATGTACTGACTCCTTTTTTATATACAGCGGTATGTGACACACTTCTTTCTTGTACTAGGAGATTATAACATATGGCTATCTGAATAGAAAATGATCCTGAGCTTTACCATAATTGCTAGTCAGACTTTACAAAATCAAACCTAAATCCAAATTAATGGTCACCAAGGTCAACACATGTGCTGACTATACTGCCCACTGTTCCTGTTCTTGTATATTTCCCACATCACATGCTGAATTTCTGCCCCTACGTGTGCCATTGATACACATGAATGGGCATTTTCAGATGTCTTGATTAAGAGGTGGATCAAAGCCAAATGGCAGTAGGACATATACAATATAAGGCAGGATAAGCTGATTTTGTTGACACATGTCCATATTATTATGATCTGTTGATGTGGAAAAATAAATTAGCTCAACATATCTGTGAAGATTCTCATTTATTCAGGTCATTGTATATTTAATATTAGTTATTCACATTCAACTGGGCTTGTTTTTGAAATGTTGAAGATGTTTTGCAGCTCTCCAGCTCTTCAAATAATGAAGCGGCTTAGTTAGGCTGCAGAATGTATTCAACATTACAAATACAAGTTCAGTTAAATGTGACTAACTACTACTAGATATAAATGACCAAACTTGGCCAGAGTTTTCCTTTAAATAACCCCCTGCCATGTTTTCCAACAATTGCTTCCAATTTGAAGTAGCTCAGAAGATGAACTGTTGTATGCCAGTGTTGTTAGTAATACTAAAAATACTTTCTCTTCATTTCAAAAGAAATACCAAAATAAGGCCACATGCAAGAATCATTTAGTTCTTTTTCATCAAATGTTTCTATGATTAAAAATCCAGATGTATCAGTCCCTCACCACCATGGGGGTGATAAGCAAAGCTGGAATTGGACAAGTGAGGAATTCCCCCTCCTAAGCTTGGTATCAGCACTATGTTCCCCTACAGCTTGATCAAAATGTAATTTTGTCATGGCCTCAGGGAACACTGGATTTATTTATTTAAATAAGAAAAATCCTTTATTGATTTACCTGAAAAAAAACTTGATTCCAGTAAACATATTTCCTAATTCTTGGCAATGCAAAGCATGTTATTAAGAATATACTGATGATAAGAAGGGAACGTGTTTATAATTAAAATTAGGAATGCAATTTACTTTATAATTTGCTTATACCTCAGAAAACATTGGATAATGTTTATGTTTTGCAGTTGAAAATGTGTTTTTAAATAGTTTGTGCTGCTGTGTTTTTTTATGTTTTTGGTGATTGATAAAAAAAAGTGCAATGTCAATCAGAATGTCATGTAAACCAATCATCAAACAAATAGATGTTACATCAAAAACACCACAATGATCAAATAAAACAATTCTTATATCAACTGAAAACAGGAGGATTGCATATTGTATACCATGCATAAATGCAATTCTTTTGAACGAGTAAAAAAGTTAGTGCTGAGGAGTGAACTGTGCCCAAGAGGTTTATAGAAACTGTAACATAAAACCATATCAAAATACAAATAATGACATTTCCTTTCCATCCAACGAGGAAGAGTCCATTGTCCTAACACCTGTGATTTCTGTGTTGCTGCAAAGCTTCTCCTCCATATCATGCTGACTGATGACAAAGTTTGTACAGAGAACTCCAGCAAAAGAAACACAGATAACTTAATGGCAACAGGGACAGCTTTTGTTTATTAAGATCTTCTAATCCATAAGATAGAGAGAAAACTATATTTTTACATGTATTTTAAAGACACGTGTATAAGAACTTAAGTGGATTAAAGCCTGATATGAGCTCTGTTTAGATTTTAAAAGCCCTATCTTTCAAATAAAATTATTTAGTTGAATTTCAGTTCAGTTAACCTCCTGCATCCACATTATGTCTAAATTTTTGTTAAATTTTTAAACTTCAGCAATGGATGAATGACATTTATTTTCAGAGGGGTTTGGGTTTAACTATACTGTAAAATGACTAAATAAAAACAGGAATGTTGTCTTTCTGAAATTGCACGGAATTTACATTATATAGCCATTCTGGACCTTTATAAAGCTCGTCACACCATAAAACTATATTTCAAACAGGCAACAGTACCAATGCCCTGTGTAGACACGCCATTAAACTCAAGAATGTTGGAAAAAAGTTACAAATTTTTTACCCTAAATGGGGAAGCTACTGTTCTGGTGTCCACAGTGGATGTTGGTACTTGACCACAAAAAAAGTGGCATATGATGGCAGCTAGAGAACAACATAATGTGTATAATGTACACTTAATATCTTCTAAATAGGCCTCCAAAGGACCCTAATCCCAAAACCATAGATGGTACCACCCAAACTGTTGGCCTCTTATCTTCCCCCATACTAAAGACATAATAGGCTTTAGTAGGGGAAAAACGATTAGAGGCATGGAATTTGCATGTTGCAATGAAGCTAGTTTGAAAGCGGACTAGAAAGTGAGACCCTTAGTTGTCACTTCTGTATAGTGAATACAGTGGGTATGGTGAAAACACCAAATACTAACATACTGCCCCTGATTCATCAAGCAGAATCGGATTATCGCTTCGCATTCGTATTCGCGATCCGAAATCGAACGCCATCGCGCTATTCAGCAACTGAAAAAGCTCGCAGCCGGAGCCGCGCATCTCCGGCAGCTTTACACTGGCGAGCTTGCATTAAAAGTCACTGTTCCCCTAAAAAA
>NC_092860.1:132443886-132445015 GCF_032062135.1 Pyxicephalus adspersus | reverse complement strand
GGACCGCGGTAAACCGCGATCGATGGGCGCGCGTACTTTCGCGCTTCCAGCGAGCGCGGATTTTATTGATGAATCAGGGGCACTGGGTGAACATCAACAAAATAACACAAGCCTTGGAAAAAACAGCAGTGTTTTATATGCACATCAGTGAATGAAACATCTTGTTCCATTTCTAAAGACAATGAGGACATAAAGAAATTTAAAGATTTGGCAAACAGCTGCTAAATGTTTGCCTAATCTTTCTACTGGGGCATAAACGTGATTGATGAGCACTGTTTGCTACAATGGCATATAAGAGAACAACATATTTAATGTATAAATATGCAATAAACACTAGAATATTGCACATAAAGAGCGCATGGATCATGCACAAGCAGCACCGGCTCTTCTCTTAGATCTCTGTACTCCTACACCAAGGAAAATGATAAAGGTTTGAGGAACAGCATCATATCTTTGGTTATAAATGAAAGTCATTTTACAGAATGGAAAGTTTGAGAGTTGTTTTGCATATTTAGGACATTGCTTAAAAATGAAATGTTTATCTTAAAGCACATCTCCAGGGAAATATTAACTTATCTTTCACACCTTCTTATCCATCTTGTGAGTTTTTTTTATTACCCTAAACAAGATATTCATACCCACATCCAGGTCCTTTGCTAGTGCTGCTTCTAGGCACAGGGGACAGCTAGTCCTGATTTATGCACGTCGCCCACTTTCTTACTTGCTTACTCACTTTTTTCCCCACTCTGCTTCATGTTTCCTTCACTTTTTGTTGATGACTGCTAGTTACAAAGCAATTTGGTTCATCAACTATGTCTACAGCCTAAACATTTTTTCTAAGTTTTGAATAGAGCTGGGATAGGTTAGAACCATTTGTCAGATTTCTTGGCAGTTGGCGGTCTGGTCAAGGGAAAGACTGGTAAATAGGCTGCCCCAGGACACTAAGTGAGGAAAGATAGGTAAAGGGAATGCTGGTACATGTATCAGCTTTTTTTTTTTTTTTTGTTATCTTTGTCCTTGTTGCAGATATTCACCTATTTACTGTCTTGTAAAACTAGAAGGAGGGAAATCTCTCTTTAACATGGATTCTAATAAAAAAGTTATGTATATAGACACACTGAAGTATATC
>NC_092860.1:132370681-132443580 GCF_032062135.1 Pyxicephalus adspersus | reverse complement strand
TTATATTGTCTCTCTGGCACCATGCTGCAGATTTTCAGCTTCTATTATAGATCTTTCACATATCCACGTGACTTCCTTATAATTTTGGCAAAGTTTTTTTATCATTACCGTTTGCAGTATGATGTGCAATTTGCAATCAATAAAGATAAAAGTTATTTATCTTAAATCATCCTTTTGCTTCCTCAATATGGGTGTATGCCAAGTGGGGTGACTCTAAAGAAACATCAGGAAGTTTCCTGGGTCCCAGAATAACCATTATCCATTTAGTACATTTTTACCGATAGGCTTCTGACTCCAGTCAGAATTTAAATATATAAATTACTAACAATTCAATTGTAGTGTCTGTTTCAAAAGCTGGTGATCGGCATGATCACCAACAAATTGTTATTATTTCTGCCAAAATGACAACATTATTGATATTATCCTATTCATAGTAATGGTGATCACTGATATGATCTTCACTTTTATGAATGATTGCCAGTATAAAGGTAGTGTTTGCTTCAAACATCCTAAAAGCCACTTATTCCACAATTAAAATGAATGGACCACATGTGTCACTTTCAAATATAGCAATCAGTTACTTCTTTTCAGCCCCAGAGCATGTCAGATGCCTTTGTCCTCCACCATTGCCCTGTGGTTATACTTGTTAATCACCGGAGCCAAACATGATGAAACTTTGAACAGTTGCTTTAAAAAGCTGTGTTTCAGATATATATATATATAAACTGGCCCTTCAGGAAATGCCAGCAGTGCATTATGTAACATCTACAGATGGAGAACAGAGACCCAGGAACTTGTCCTATCATTCAGTTTGCCTTTAGCTAACCTCATTAGTGACAACGTCTGCTATAGGGACTTTCTGTATTCTTCCAGTTTCTAGTTTGTGCTAAAAGGATGAGACAGATAATATATCTGCATTTTGTAGCTTGTAGCTTTTCTAAAGAACACCATATTTGCATTGCTTCAGTATATATGCACCCCCCCCAATATGCCATTTCAGAAAGACAACTTGTTCCTTAAAATAACGTCTTTGGTGATCTTGGTGGGTTGAGAATGATTTTAACAGCAACATAGTGAAATATAAGCTGTTATGTCTTGCTTGTGTCCACCAGTAAAAAAAAACTTTCCCTATGATGAAACAGGAGTTCAGTTGGCCTGATTTATTAAAGCTCTCCAAGGCTTGAGAGGATACACAATTATGAATTATAAATGAATCTGGTCTATGACTCAAAACATTTGCTAACAAATGACTTTGAAGAAATCTATTCCAGGTTTGCTGGATCACCCAGCTTTGCTGATGAAAGTGTTTCCTCTCTAGTCTTGGAGA
This sequence comes from Pyxicephalus adspersus, assembly GCF_032062135.1. NCBI lineage: Eukaryota > Metazoa > Chordata > Amphibia > Anura > Pyxicephalidae > Pyxicephalus > Pyxicephalus adspersus. The sequence goes on along the minus strand of NC_092860.1, from coordinate 132,442,253 downwards.
GCTTTAATAAATCAGGCCCAATGTGTTTTGATGTATGTAACCTAAGCTCAGTCAACATCATGTATTGGATGGGTTGGAAACATTTTTGTTGTCCTCACCATCACATAAAAAATGTTTGGTGATTGTAGGAGAATTGTTTGCTCAAATGGAGACATAAATATTAAAAAAAAGTTATACTATACTGATTACACAACTTACCTCGAAACTCACAGATCCATTGTGGTCTGTGTCGAAAGCGTTAAATAGAAAGTGTGCATATGTGGAAGCATCTACAATTCAAAAGCAGAGATTTAGAATTAGAAGAGTTTTGACATCTTCTATTAATTAACATTACCTGTATTTAGCCTGCCTTGCATGCACGTACATTTTTCCCAAAGCCACCCAATAAATACGTATTTGAAACAGGCAAAACTAGAACCTCCTGCACATGGAAATGCTCCTAGTTGATTATAGTCAGTCAGGGACAGAGCACTCCATCATGGTATATAGAAAGAAGGGTGGCAAATATCCCCATACTCAAAATTAAAGTTTATTTTTTTTTTATTTGGTGGTGGGAGTGCTCCATCTTTGTGCATTAGACTATGGAAAGTGTCTTATAGCTTCTGTTGCTTGGGGTAAAATATATACAGTACATAGACTGACATGGAACATTTTAAAATGGTATCTGAAACACAGATTTTCTAATGTGAAGAAAAGATATATAAATATTTCTACTCTACTCCTCCAAAAATATATTGATATAATTGTTGTTTATAATAAGAAGTAAAAATATATTGTAATCCCAGGACACAAATAGATGCATGTATAAAGGCAAAAGTTATTTAAAAGGATTGAAATAACTGTGAGAATACTTACACAAGCACCCCCTTCATTTTATGTTATATCCTTAAAAGGTATCAAAATAGCTACTTCAAATCTTTTAGCATATAAGCCAAATGTTTGTGTTGCACCCAAATATTCAGGGCCTAATTTTCTAAAGCTCTCCAAGGCTGGAGAGAATACACTTTCATCGGAGAAGCTAAGTGATCCAGCAAAACTGGAATGGATCTGGTCCAGGACTCAAAACTTTTGCTAGCAAAAAGCAGAATGGAAGAAATCCATTCCACGTTTGTGGGATCACCCAGCTTCACTGATAAAAGTGTATCCTCCCAAGCCTTGGAATGATTTAATAAACCAGGCTCTTAGCATTTATGCATGTTTATTACTTTTACAACAGAAAAGTAATTTCTAAATTTGTCCTATGAGCCATCTGGCACTGCAATTTTCCAACATTCTCCTGGGATTTAGGTAAACTATTATGCTGGTCTTTTTAAAACTGCCATTTTTCTACTCCAAATATCTAGAACACATGTACTATTATTAATAGTCCTGGAGGAGTGCATATGGGAAATTACACTGTAATAGAAAAATCACTCACTTGCCCTACATTCTAATGTGCATGCCAGCTCTCTTGCACTGACCAATAATGACCAGAAGATGGCAGCAGAGAGTATTGTTTAATAGTAACATCACAATTAATTTTCTGCACAAAGCCCAAATGTCACTTCTCATGTATTACTCGCATGTTGTCAGATATTCATTACACAGAGGTTAAAATGACTCATGATCTTCATTAGGCTGGTAATTATAGTTTGTTTTCATGGTATAAATCATAAATCCTTTTTTTGAACAAGTACAAAACACATTTTGTTTGACAGTTTAAACCTGAACAATTTAAAGTGGAAAGAATGAAAATAAATTGTATATGCAGAGATTATGTCCAGAAGAATCAATATGTCAAAACAATTAGTAAGTGCAAAAACTAAGTCGGCCTTGACTATGCAGAAATCATAACTATGGCTAAAAATACAACACCCCCCTCGACTTCCCCACCTTCAAAACTTCTCTAATAATTATATGCCAACATTATATTAAAAGGCAGAGGTTCTGAAGGTTGAAAAAACAAGTTGATAAAAAGTTCAACATTTCTTTTGGTTAACTCTTCCTCCTAAGTGTGATGGTCTCAAAAGGCAAAAAGGTAAAGTCAAAACCTGCAGCAGCTTTGCTATAAAAAGTGAACCTAATATTAAAAAAATTAGTTAACCTAAAATACTAATATTTCTCATGCTGATAATCCCTATTCACTTTTGTTTTTCTTTTTAACAATTAGCTTGCAGATTTCCCAACTGAACATTTTTAAAGTGTATCTAAACCTTAACTATTAAAATAATGATTTATCACTGACTTTTTCCAGTTTCTTTGTTTTTAATTTTTTCCCCTTTTCTTTAGTTTTTCCTGGCAGTCTATTGGTGCTTCCTGTCTTAGGATGACAATGCAGCCCAAGCCCAAAACTTGCAATACATGCCAGCCTGCTTAAAGCACAGCAGGGGAAGGCTCTACTGCATCAACTCCACCCATATGTCCTGTGATAGGGCCCCAGGACTCTATGTGACACACAGTAACAGGAAGTAAATAAAAATTGGTGACACCGTACATTTTAACAATCAAAAAATGTAGTTTATATATATATATATATATATATATATATATTGTGACACCAAGGCAGGATTGGAGGTGGAAGGGGGATATATTTGCCCAAGATTCCTCTCTTATGAGATATATTTGCTCAAGATTCCTCTTTTATGTGAGGTATATTTGCCTAAGATTCCTGTGTGAAGTAGCAGGTGGAAGACTCTCACCTGTGAGATAATTAATGAAAAAGCACTGAGGGTGGGGATATAACAAAGAGCCAGGAGCTCAGTCAGGAGCTTGCCTTGGAGAGACACAGACAGGGGTTTGTGTCAGTGTAGCTCTATTTGGAGAGACACAGACAGGGGTCTGTATGAGTTCAGCTTTGTTTGGAGACACAGCCAGGTGGACTGTGTGAGTGACCTCTGCTGTAGACACAGACAGTCGGTCTGTAAGGGAGCTCGGCTGAGAGACTCAGAAAGTCAGTCTGGGTGAGTGAGCTGAAAAGTGAGCAGAAGGTTGCTAAAAGCTTGGTTTTGAGCTGACAGCAAGAAGCCCTCCAGCTGATAGACAGGGATGTCTGATGTATAGTAGGTGTTGGACAGGCAAGGTTTTCTTTTGCTGTTTTGTTATTTTATCTGCAACCTTCAGAAACCTGGCTGCAAGCCAGCTTAACACTTATACTTGGTGTGTGATCTGAGTTTGATGAACCAGAGAAGTGCCCTTTGACCCCCGCAAAGGCGACCCTGAGCGTAACCCCTCACAACATATATATATATAGGCGTTTTGAGGTATGTGTGGAAGGGGTTTAAAGATCTGAGATGGATGTGATAATGGTAGATCTGCAGCTTTGCAGATCATTTTTTGGGATTTAGGTCCGGTGTGTATTGGAAGGAATGGGTGGGTTGAACACTCCATCCTTTCCAAGCCAGGATTGGTGGTGGTCCGGGGTCACCTGCCAAATCTTAACAAAAGGTAATCCACAGTTCAAACTTGGAATACACTTGGAGCCAGAGGCCAGATGTGGCCCAGGAAGGGAGATCCGAGAGATGTATGTTAGCTGAGTAGATCTGAGTGCTTAGGTCTTTAACCCTCTCATAAATTGTATTTACTGAGGAACCACAGGCCTTGTTCGTAGAAAGCCTTTGCAACCTAATATTTCTGAAAATGGCACCTGCACCACAGATCAAAGTGTGACTATAGCTTTTGCAGTTCACTCAACTGCTACTGGGCCCAAAAACAGTGGTGGACTAAGTAAACCTTGGGTTTTCAGTTTGAATCTTTGTAACTATGTAAGTTCTCCCAGCAAATCAGTTTTACTGTTATATTTCATCTGGCCATTGCAGCTTTCATTCAGGCTAAGGGTTCATTATTACTTTAATGTAACAAAATATTGCAGTCCATAAATCATGCTGGTAGAGTTTGGAGTTAAAGCTGAACTAAATACAATAAACTTACACTCACCTTTACTTCCACAGAGCCCCCAATTTCTCGCTGTCCTCGTTTAGGTTTCGCACCATCCTGGAATTCGCCTTTGTCCCTATGCGAGTGAAGCACCAGGTGCCGCCATCTTCATCTTCCTCTGTCTTCTGTTACGTCACCCAACCTCGTACTGCACAAGTGCGAGATTGGGTGGCATAGCCTGCTGTAAAAGGGGAAAAAAGTGCCGATCACTGCACGTGTGAAATCAGCATTTTTTTTGCCTTTACTGGAAAAAAGCCCCTTCTGCGCATGCCCAAGATTGGACATGCTCAGAAGGAGCAGCCACAGGGCTCCTGGGATGCGTAACGTAGGTATCCCATTAAGCTCTGTGCTCCCATTCAGTCTTTATCAACACATTTTTTTCCTTTGAGGCAGAGGGTTCTAGTATAATAATTACCCATAAATACCTGCTTTTGTTCATGAAGGTTGAGTTGCACTTGAGCTCGCATGCTAAAAACACCTTTTCATATCGTATTTACTCACCTTAATAAAATTAATACAAATTTTATCTAAATCTTATTATATTATATCTAAGCATTTCTAAATTTTTCCCTGAAAACGAACATTATAGAACAGTTGTGATGAGAGCTGTTAATGTTGTTACGGCTGAACATCTGTTGTGTTCATTTATTTACATATCTTCAGTATGGATGACAGCATAGCAGACAGGCTGCCGTCTCAGATGTGCTCTTAGCTATGGAGCCGCTGACTAACAGCTTCTTTTGTATGCCATAAGAACACAGGACGACTATTAACTGACGGGCTGCCAGATCCATGTTCGTGTACACGGAAACTTACCTCCCTGTGGGAAGAACTGCGCATAGATTTCTTTAAAGGTGTCTTCATTAACAATCCCACTGGGACATTCCTGGGAAGAGAAAGAAGCAAATTTAAAGTGAAAACATGGCTTGCAATGAGAAGTAATATTTATTTTGGAAGTTTAAATAAACGGCAAAGACTTCTTAAACATATGGCTGCGTTTGAATAAAGTTTGGGTGGATGCCGGGTGTAAATATTGGAATTTTCCAAAATACAGAACACATGAATGTTGGCTTACTTACCCCCAATGACCTTGAGACAAGCTTTTTTATTTAAAGACTCCCTTTAATTTAAATAAATGGCAACCTGAAGGTGAAAACATGCAAAAATCAGCCTTTAGGAGTCTTTTCCCAAACAAGGTATTGGTGTCGTCCATTGCAAAATTAAAAAAAAAAAGTACCTATTACTTTTATTTTGACTCTCTCATAATTTGTATTGATTGAGGAAACACTTTTCTATAGTGAATTATCATCAAGGGATCAAAGTGTAACTATAGCCTCTGCAGTTCGTCCAGCTGCTACTGAGCCTGGAAACAATGGTGCACTAAGTATACTTTGGGTTTTCAGGTTAGGTCCTCCCAACGAAGGGGTTTTATTCACAGATTTCATTGTTCCATTGCAACTTTCATTCAGGCTAGGGATTCATTATTACTATATTGCAACAAAGCAGCAAAGATCATATATAGGTTCTAAATCCATGAAAATGTAACATTTATGAGCATTCACATCTGTGTGCTGTGTTGCACTATAGTACAACATTTTTTGACAACACCCAAAATTGACAATTGGTAATTGGCAAAATTATTGTTAAGAATTTGATACAACAGAATATTGTAATAATGATGCAAATGGCATTGACAAATATTATGGAGTTCAGCTTGTATCTCCTTGGAAGTTGTCCTTGGCTTCTCGTCTGCCATTTCCCCTATTTTTCTGCCCATTGTAGAGTCAGTTTTCCTCCTATGGCTGTATACAGGGATGTTGGCTCCAGTTCTTGTGGACCTTAAACTTTTTAATATTATGACTTAATAATAACCTTCTAATGCCACAGGAACATCAAGCTGTTTGGACATTGTCTCATAGCCTTTGTCTTTTTCTATGATTTTCCTTCTGATCTCCCCAGACAGCTCCTTCTCTTGTGGGGCACACAATGATACCAAACAGCAGGTGACTACTTTTCTCAATTTAAATAGGCTGAATAGCTGATTGCATGATTGGATACTTGTGTGATACTAATTAAAGAAAACTGAAAATCTCTCTAATCCAATTGATTAATATTTTCTAGGGGTGCCAACATATGTATACAGGCAGTGTAGAATATCTTTAAAAAAAGCCAATCCCTTTACACTAGCTTATCTTTACTGGATTGCAGAAATACATAGAACAATTGCTTTTATTTAGGTATAAAACACTTTTTAATGAGCTTTAAGTATATTAACAAAGTTATTTATACAATTTTTCTGTAAGTTGGGGTGTTTCATCACTTCTGGTCAATAGAAACTGAAGGCAGTGGAGCGGGAAGTGAGGGTAAATCTCTCTAATAAAATCAAAAACCCCAGGAGGGGGTTTTCTCTCCTGCTCCCAAAAATAAAGAAAAAAGCTTAATTATAAAAAGCTTAGGCTGGACCTACACTAACTAAGACATGGGTCAGACACTAGACTGAGCATTAGCTCCAATACAAGGAATAAAGAAAAATAAAGAAAATACATTTATTAAAAATTGGTTATTCTTAGTTGTTCAGCTAGTTTTCATTTTTTATAAAAACATTTTTTTTTCATTTTACCATATTTCATTTAAAAATCTGTCCCAACTACAAAATGGAAGATTCCCGTTAGCTAAGAATGTCTAGATCCTGTACAAATTTACCGGATCTTTTAACTACTTATTTTACATGTGTAGACCAAACTGCACTGTAATAAAGAATCTCTGTTCATTAAATAATATTCAAAAGTTTTTAGTGTCTGTTCCAAGATTCTTTATAATTGGTATGACATTTACAGTGGGACAGAATACTAGGCTGACTGTATGGATATCCAAAATTTCCAATTCAGTAAACACAATTAAGTGCTTGGTGAACATTTGATTTGCTCTACACAAAAATGTCTATGATAGAGGGATCAGATAAAAAGATTTAGTGCTGTATTTTTTAAAATTAATAGAGTTCGCAGAAACAAATCTGCTAAGGTTACAAAAATGTTAGTGCCTCTACATTAGGTATATATAGTATGTATATATTTTTTAGGCCCATAGTCAATATTCCAGTCTGATAAGTAATTATTTTAAATGTTAGGTGAAATATTAAAGGAATATTAAAAAGTATATGCAAATCCAGTCACTAAAATATTGTATGAGCTTTTACATGTTCAGGTAATTTCAAAATGTCTCCCATTTATGCTTCTTCATTGTTAACCTAAAATATGTGCCTCTAAAAGTGGCCATTCCAGCACACATCTTGCACAACTTTAGGAAACCTGGCCAGAGAAATGCTTTACAACTATCACTGAAGTGAATGCACGTTGCAGGCAATTTATTTACGTTAAAAACTTGCAACTTTCAGAAGGAGCAGCCAAGAGCCTCCTGGGATGTGTGACATAGGCATCCCGGGAGACTCTGCACTTCCATCCATTCTTAATCGCCCAGGGAAAGGAAAAATAAGAGGCGGTGCTGCACCCCTTTTTTTTTTTTTTTTAAAAAAAGGGTTTTGCACTTAAATAAAAAACACAAAAAAAAGAATTTTTACCTTACATAAAAGGGTTGTCTACCCTTTTATGTAACGTGAAAATTCTGAGTTTAGGTAAGCTTTAGGTGCACAAGAGATTTGAACCTGTAGAAGTACCTTCATGTAGTTAGTTACACCATAGGCCCTAAAGCTGCGGTCGTCATTAAAATTACCGGCACCTGACCATGCGCATGCGTGGGGAGGCGGTTGTCAATCAAAGGGGAGGAACCTCCCAATAGTGATGTCATAACGCCATAACCCCTTCCACTCTGCCATCGCAGATCTGAGCCTGCAATGGGAAACGTCCTGAAACAAAGCCCGCCCACTTCCCGCAGCCAGGGATTTGCACTTGGGACGTGGTCCGCAGTTCTGGCCGGTGCCTTCCCCCAGCCAGGTCCTTCTCCTGACCCTGCTCGGGGGGTGCACCGACCAGAGCCACGGACCCCCAAAATCTTCTCGCAGACCACTGGTGGACCGCTGCCCTGAAGTATGTAGACATCCTTCTGAAAGACTAAATTTAGATGCTTCCATTGAAGAGTACTGTTAATGCTACAATAAGCAAAGGTATTTTGGACAATTGTGCTCTTCCAACCTTGTGACAACAGTTATGAAAAATACAGCATGACTGTGACTTGTGCACAAAGCTACATCCATAAAGGTATTTAGGCTGATTTTAAAAGGAGAGCAGATGGCTCCCCTATTTCTTATGCTTCATAGCCCATATTTTGGCCAACATTGTATGGCTCAAACTGAAAATGCAAAATGTTGTGGAGCCTGCCCACAGAGTTTTTTTTTCTTGTTCAGCATGGCAAAGAAAGCTTGAAGACTGGAGAAAAGGCCACCATGAGATCTTACCACATAGCCCTTACTTCACCCCTAATAAATCTCCTTGTGATGAAATGGAATACTGCATGCAAGCCATGTCTTCTTTTTCATTCTTTAGACACCATCCAAATTCAAGTAAAACAAGGAATTGAAAACTGTTTGTTTTACAGTGAGAACAATTTCATATTGACGCCTATAATTTCAAAGAATAATTGTCAATATCTCATTTATATTCAATTCACCTATCCAATAATAAAATTAAAAACTGGCTGAATTGGTCTGGTATACCTTGTCCAGTCAATTGTACACTGCATTATTATCTGCATTTTGCATAAGTAAAGTAAATAATTATAAGTAAATAATTATAAATTAAAGTAAATAATTATAAATATTATTGTAAAGTTAAATATAAGTCAATAATAGGTAAACATTATTTAAAAAAGAATAGCTTTTCCATAGAATACCTTTCACTAGCTCACTTGGTTGATTCTAAATGTAAACTTGTGAGCCACTGAAGTTCTGTAATGTAAAGTGCAATAAAGACAGTAAGTGGTTTGAAGACTTGCTTTTGAATTTCATGTAGCCAGAGAATGGTATCCTTCTTTTATAATTTTCAGTCTCCGTATATTCTCATTATAAAACCCATTGCATTTTTTTTTCAGATGTAAAAGTAATATTGTGAAAAAAGACCAGTGACATTTTTAGTGGCTTTTTGTTGGATGGAGTATAATTTCACCATTGATTACAGGAAGAAATATCCAGGTTTGAAAAGACTCTGCCACTGCTGGACTTACATGTCTGATTTATTTAACTTGCTGAACCAGAACATATAAAATCTACTACATGACATCTGTGTTTAAATGCAGGTCATACACCTAATGGAAAGGACATTCCTTCTGGCAGATGTGACAGCTACTGAGTATCATATAATGGAATGTTCCAGGGTTATGGCTACGTCATTGTGTCTTTCACTGACCTAAAACATGAATATGATGCTGTACATGAACTCCTTTCATATCTATGATATCAGAGTTATTTCTAGAAATGGTAAAGAGCACATTTCTCTTGGGAACTCTGTGAAAAAGTGAATAGGGTTAATAGAAGGAAATATATTTGTTAAAGTAGATTTCCAGGACTAAAAATTGTAATAGTAATAGAGGGTTATTTTCCTTCTCAGTTTTCTTATAAGCAATACTAGAATCCTTAAAAGAGAGCTCCAGGAAAACTGGTAATTCTCCTAATTTTTTGGAATGCCTTCATGCATACATGCAGAAGCCTGAACTTCCTGAAAGTTTAGATTCCCCTAAATCTCCAGATTAGGCCCCTTGCTGGTTAATGTGTAATGATTATAAACAAAATGACCTTCAAAAAGAAGTTAATTTCAAGCTATTAACTATGTATATTTGTTTATACACTATGTACCTGATTTATTCAAGCTCTCCAAGGATGGGGAGGATACAATTTCATCTGTGAACCTGAGTGATCCAGCAAACCTGAAATGGATTTATTAAAGTCCTTTGATATTTGTTAGCAAATAGTGTCCAATCCTTGACCAGATCCATTCCAGGATTGCTGGATCACCCAGCTTCTCTGATGAAAATGTATTCTCTCTAGTATTGGGGAGCTTTAATAAATCAGGCCCCATGTTTCCTTGTTTTTAAAACAGTAGGGAGCTACAGTTACAGTCCCAGTTACTGATGACAACTGGTAATTTTGAAGTATATTACAATTATTCTACCTAATTAAAATATCCTTATGCTTTATTACAGAATGCTGAGTTTATACATTTCTTTTGAAAAACCACAGATTTAGAAATATCACTGATTTACAAATATCACTGATTTACAATAGCTTTTAACTAGGATGATCTGGTAAATATAGCACTGGGAATTGATTGAAACCACTACAGCACCATTTGAAAGCTATTTTGAATACATTTTATTTAAACTTTGATCTTATGGTCATCTGAAACTGGAAACAAATACAAATAATAAGGTCAGGTTTCTGTGGTTGAAAGCTGATGGAAAAGCTTTTGTATGGGCAGCATCATGCCTTACTATGTAGCATTAAGGCAGTAGTTTGGCTCTTGATGAACTGCTAATGAATGGTGGTAATGATCCACTAAAGAATTTCTGGTATTGAAAATTGATTGAGGCAGGTTCAAAATTTTTGAAATTGCAAGATTATATAGTAAAACATCCAAATGGAATAATATAATCCACAAACAGTTTCTTCTATACCTGTGACTATTATGCAATTCAAAAAGGGGTAAATGGTTAAATCCTTTAACAAAGAAGACCTACCTGCTATTTAATTCAAACTGTTGAAATTAATCTGGGGATACTAAACTAATAATAAACAGACTTAATAATATCTATGTCATCCCAGGAGGTTGCACCATGATTTATTCTAAATCAAATCATTTAAGCTTTTATTACTAGACATAGAAATTGACAGCCTTATCAAATTCCTATATTTTAAAGAATTGTGTCTCCCACTGTCCAATTAGAATGTGAAAATACTTTTATTTTATAATATTTTTGTCCTAGTAAAAACAACTGAAAATATTGTCTGAAGTTGCATTATAATTAATTATAAAAATAAATTCCCTTTTAGTTTACTCAAACAGTTATTACTTTAACATCCTATTGGAGAAACTCAGAAATCAAGAAATCGATTTGTTACATTTGTAAGAACTGTCTCTCACACAAATATGTTCTATTGTGAAAACTTATATTTTTCATAACCCTTTTCCGATGAAAATGACTGAAAACAATGACTACAGTGTGTGTATTCAGCATTTAGAAAAATAAAAAAAATGTGCCAGCTTTATGGCCTCTGTCCAGTATTTTTAGAGCATTAATATCCTAATGAAGTTTGCAAAAACTCCAGGGGTTCAATTCAGAACTTTATCAGACCATTAATCAAAGCGGACCTTTTGTGCTATCTAAGTGAGCAGCTTCAATTCTAATTAATTATTCCTGGACCTGTTTTCTTTGTATTCCTATAATACTTTATTATTGGTACACACCAGATGTTATTTCTATTCAGTCCACAATGGAGATGAAACAAAACACATCTATGGGAATACGTCCTTAATGAAGAATACCAGATTATAGCCCAGTTTAGCTATAAAGTTTAAAAGCAATGAATGAAGAACAAAATGACTCTGTGTGGTTTGTTTTTTTCTGTAGACATCCTACGTTTCCAATAAATTTCCATATACCTCAGGTGTTGTCATAGAACTCACGTCTATATTCAACTGTGTCAGGGAGGCGGTTACACGTCCCCCTGTCACATTATACTTCTTTCTTTCTTCTTTCTTTCTCTGAATCTTTGTTGGTTATTTAAAATTTATATTTTGTACTCCAGGGAAGAGGTGCTTTCCATTTCACAGATCATATCTGTATGTATATATTATTCTCAGGAATGATCAGAAAAGGATCAGTTCATCACCAGTTCAGTAGGACTAGGATTGTTAGATTCCTACAGGGTATTTTGTAAAGGAAATCTGATTCGAGACAAAGTGAAAACATATATGAAAGTTACCTATATCAAATCATATAGGTGAGCAGGTACTGCATTTCCTATCCGTAAACTTCAACTGCGTGCAAATGGTGTATTTATCCAAAAATTACCATATTCCAGGGACACCAAGGTTAGAATAAATAGAGTAACCTTATTTATTACAAAGATTTTAGAAATTTTCTTTATAACTACTATTTAGCTCAGCCAGCACAGTTCACGGGCACTTTTCTTGATATTAGTAGATATCATGATGTAGATTCCCAACTGGGAAAGGCCCACAATACTTTTATTTCTCATACTCTGATTACAGATCGGTTACAATTCAAACTCTCTATAATTAGCTCACATTTCTTGCTCCATTACTCTTAAACCCTGGAAGTATACAAGTAAAAAGCTTTCTATGGTGGACAAATGAAAGCATCCTTAGGATAGTTGAACTAATTACCAATCAATGAGTCATTACATGTGACTTCCCATAAACACAGATAATGTTCTAGACAGAAAATCTTTGTTAGTAAAATCAATAAGCCCACATTCGCCAGCCATTGAGCAGACAGAAAATATCACCACAATGACCCAATTTTACATATCTATTGGAGTCCACAAAGCACCAAAGTTCATATATCCTTATTGTACTAGGCCTTGTCATCAGTTCCCATTAAAATTTGTTTAATGTTGTAGAAGAGAATGATACTGGGCAACGAGACCTCAACAACGGTCAGAAATGTCCAATGCTCCTCAATGTCACCAATTGACACCAATGTCACCAATCATAGCGGCAAAATATAAGCAAGATGGAATATAGTACTACCCCACTGAACTGCTTCTATGATACAGGTATACTCTAGATCAGTGGTCCCCAACTCTTTGGACGTCACAGATATGTGCGGGGAGCCATGTGTCACTAAAAGGGGAAGAAACTTCCCCCAGAGTGGCGCCGTGATAGCAGAGCTCACCCACTCTCCCATCGCAGGCTTAGACCTGAAGTTTCTTCCCCTTTGAGTGACACACGGCTCCCTGCCCATGCGCAGTCCAGAGACACAACCCACCCACTGCCCTGAGCCAGTACAGGAGACATGGTTCAGGGCAAGAAGAGGCAGGAGAAGGACCCCGATGGGGGGGCCTGCCGGCCAGAGCTGCGGACCACCAACAATTTCTTGCAGACTCCCAGTGATGGACAAAGGATAGCATCCTTAGGATAGTTTTACTAATTACTAATCAATGGGTCATTACATGTGACTTACCGCAGACCACTGGTTGGCGACTGTTGCTCTAGACGCTTGCAGAGATGTGGAATATAGTACCATATGGTAGATCTTCCCTAAAATCCAGAGATTTTGCTTCCAAATCTACAATCCTAACAATTTATTGAATTCCCAGGGCGCACCAGCCAGGGCCAGATAACCAAAATGTTCTTGCGGACCACCAGTTGGCGACCGCTGTTCTAGGCAGTTACATTTCTTCAAATATTTCTGAAAAGTCCTCTTTAATATTACTGGTGATTTTATCTTGATATTATCAATTATCTTTTACTAGTATTATTGATATTATCCAGCATTATGCAATCATTTGTAGTACAACTGACTACCAAATGAATTAGTTTATGGTCTCTTTAAAGTTATTACCTAGACAATATAGTTGACAACTAATATGATATACGTGTCTAGCTATTTTACCACACAAACATGCAATTAAAAGCAGTGGATCCCAATTATATTATATTTCTGCCTAATAAAATGATAAAAATATTATTATTTGAAATCAGTGAATCAAATTCTATCATCACCCTATGTACAGTCTTCTGTAGGAAAGCAGTGCAATTTTATTTCTAAAATTTTACTTTTGTATTTTATATATATTATATAACTGGACCTTTTTCCTTATATTACTATAATATCTTAGTTATTTATGCAGACCTGAAGTAAATTTTGTTCTAAATACGTTCAGTTCCCAATGGAGATACACAAAGCACATCCGCGGGAATACATTCTTATCAAAGAAGGTTTGTCAGGTACCAGATTACAGTCCAGTTTCAACACATTGTTTAAAAGTAAAGACTGAGGAACTAATAGCTTTGTCCTTCAATTTTCTGTGTGTTTTTTGCAGACAATCTCCATTTCCATCAATTCTCCATTTACCTTAGGCATTGTCATGGAACTCACGTCTATCTCCAACTGTGTTAACGAGACAAAAAGTGGTGAGGTGGTTCTGTGTTACTCAGTTTTATGTCCCTCATCATACTTGTTTTCTTTCTCTGTATCTTTTTGTTGGATATTTAAAATGTATGTTTTTGTACTCCAGGGATGAAGGAATTTTCAATTTACAGAAGGTTGGTGTATGTAAATATATTCTTAGGAATAACAAAGAATAGGATTGTTTTATCATATGATTTGATCATAAGATTCCTGCATTTTTTTTTGAGATGGAATACAGTTTCAAGCTAAGATAAAAAACATATATATGTTTGTTAAAAAAAATATTTAGATTAACTGCATCAAGCTATCTCTGCAGGTAAGCACTGTATTTCATAATAATAAAGAATGTTAGCATTACCATTGCTAACCTGTTCTTTATAAACAACTAGCTGCTTATCTTACATAATTATCCATTACCCATCTTAGCCAATAAGGCTAGATCAGCCTGGGTGTCTTTTAGGCCCAAACTCAACCTTGGTATTTATACTTTGGTTAGGGTATCTTGTTTTTACTTCAAGTATGGAATTTAGCCTTGCACCTGTAAATTAACCATAAAGCAGGTCTAATTATTTATGCTGTTTTTTTTACCTTGTTCTGAAAAATACAGCTTACTTGGTTGGTGTTCTGAACTTCTGCTTCTAGTACCTTCTGAATCACCAACCCAGAATGGGGAGGAAGCTCAGGTGCTCAGCTAATTGTCACATGACAATGTGGGACCAATTTATTAAAGACAGACTATGATGGGAAAACCTGGGTGATCCATTCCTGGTTTGTTGGATGATGCAGGTTCCCCCATGATAGTCTCTATTCCCCAGTCCTGGAAAGCTTTAATAAATCAGATCCAACATGTAAATAAAAAATTGATGTAATGATCAAAAAAAAAACAAAAAACAAATGGCTAAGGGAAAATGACCAGTGTTGATCATAGCTGTTTAGGTTAACTAAAGTCTGATACCGTAAGAGGTAAATAGGAACATTGTTTAAAACAAAAATCAAAATAATGCTGTTACAATGTATTTAGTCTCACTTTTGAGACATGGTGGGGCAACTGGCAATTTGCCTTGAAGAAAAGCCACAGCAGGGGAGGAAGTCCTAGGTTGCATGTGGTAATCCAAGCTGGTAGCAAAAAGAAATGATCTCTGGGTGCTAAGAAGTCAGGCTTGCTGTTAATGAGTTGAGTACAAGTCCTGCACCCTCCAGCCTCTTCAAACTTATTAATTTTCACTGTGACTGCCTGTCACCATAATGAGCCAATTAGGAGACTCAGGAGGTCGAATAGGTGAGACTAGACCTGAAAGATTGGCCAGTATGATATAACAGAGTACCTGACTTTTCAAGACATCTCAACACTCTAAAATAGACATAGAGATATGTGCTATGCGATGCCCGTGTGAATTAGGTTTGTTTAAAAGCTAAGACACAACTTAAATGGAAGATACAACACTGGCTAAGGATAGATACAGAAGAAATATATATCTCCCAATCTTCCATTTACTTTACATGGATCTTTTTTAAATAAAACAGCTAAATTCTTGTTCTCTTTCAGGAATAGGAAATGCAACCACACATCCAAAGTACCTAAGAATACCCCGTGACACCCAAACTGTCCACTCAAATTTTAGGCCTCTACAATTATTAGCTTTAACAAAAACATTGGTAGAAGTTCTGTTTAGAATTAAGTTGGCTTTGTTGTTTATCACAGTCATGGTTGAATCATTTCTACTTTTCGCTAGCTGTTAGGATTCTTAGAAAAGATTATGGGTGAGATGTCAGCAAAGCAAATGTACTGAAACAGAAAATGTTCACAGCAGATTTATGTAGGGATGGATTTCAATATTTCAAATGTAATCATGCTTGGTATTTGTATTTTTATAAATATTTGCAGTCGGAAGCATATTATGTATCAGGAACATGTCTGGAATTTTAACCAAATGAATTTAGCTCTGTGTTGTTATAAACCTAAATACAAGCTGAAACTCCCCCACCGGCCAAAATGCTGTTTTTATGAGTTAAAGATTATTTAGAAGAACATTACTGTGAACAGCAAATGTTCCACTCTTAAAGTTTGTGTATCTTATATAATGTAAAAAATACATTAACTTCTTCTTTACTGAATGTATTGCAATAAAGGAATAATGACTAATTACGTAATAAACCCTAACAATAGACTTTTTATTTGATCTTTTTTTGGTCTGGTAAACATACAATTGAAAGTATTTTTATTTTTGTTCAATGAATACTAAAAATACTATTTGATCATTCCAGAAATTAAGAGCTTTCTAATGTTCTATGTGCCCATTCTTTTAACAACTCTACTCAAATCTGCCAGACTCACCTCCTAAACTACCTCTAACTCAGGAGAGAAGAAGATTATCTATAGTTGGGAAAAAGAAAACTGGGCAGCACTGATACTATTTGCAATTTTAATTAGGATAATTGTATTGTAAACCTAAAACATGAAGTTGCAAGCTGATATGTTTGAACTTTCAGGGTCTTCAAGGGATACAATATATGAGTTATGCATTTATTGCTAGAACTCCCTGAAAAAGCTTAAAGTGGAACTTAAGACTTGGCATCAGACAGGGCTTTATTGCAGAGGGGTCGTCCCCTGTCCCTTTCTGTAATAAACATTCTTACCTGCTTGATCGTCATCCCATCTGTCAAAATTCTTGTGAATAAATCAGCATTGGTTGCCAGAATACATAGGATATCCTGGTTTCCCCAGCGGGTGCTGGGACTGAGGGAATGTCATCCTGTCCCAACCAATCAAGGTGGCCGAAGGTCCGAATAAAAAATAGAAGACGGAAAAAGATGGTGGAGCCCGTGAACCACTTAGGAAACAGTTATCTCCTTGCAAGGGATATTTCACTTATTTTAGCAACTGAGGGGAAGCTTTGCTGACTTCACCATTCAATCATGTCCAAGCAAAAATCTATTTTTTTTGTATAGTATATTTTAACCACATTCAGTAATCTAAAGAGTTTTAAAAGCATAGAAACTCTTACAAACATCCATAACAGCAACATGGACTTCATAAGCATTTTTAGGCTTGCTTTTAAACATTTGTGTGGACTAAGCCTAAGTTAAATATCCCTTGAAGAGAGAAAATGTATTTTGCCAAGTGAACAGCTTATATTTCAATAGACTATATATAAATCAACTCCACAATGCCCATATCAAGAGAGGTCACTTACAAAAAAACTATTGTAAAATAACTCAATAGGCAAGTCAAGTGGATAAATCAGGATAATAGGACAGACTGAAGATAGTAAAGAAGGGAAAAGGAGGGACATGGCTGAAAACTTTTAATACGGTAAATATGTGAATAAGGTTCAGAAGAGAATTCTTTTTAATATGAAGCCAAGATGAAGAACATGGGGATATGACCCCAAACTAACTTTAAAAAATATTATTTTCTCAGAAGAGTAGTTGATGCTTGGAACAGACTTCCAGCACAGTATGTGAGCCAGTCAACAGTAAGTCAATTTACACATGCTTGGGACAAACATTTATCTATACTCTATACTTGAACCACTTGGTCTTTTTCTGCCATCACTCTTCTATGTTTCTATTAGCCATACAGTAGATGACATGGATAAGGTCATGTCTGTACTCTCTCCTTTGATTGCAATGCACCAATAGTTGTGCAGAATATATGAAGCTGATATATAATAAAAGTTTATTTTTGAAATAATTTTGCTAATAACAGTTTTTTATTTTTCCCTCAGCTTTTCTTTAAAAAAAAGACATCCTTTAAAACCTAATATGTCACTATGGGAAATGATTGAATCGACCCTCAAGTGCTAATAACATGTAGGTGGCCATGTGGGAAGAACTTACCCAAAATCTGCTGGCCCTAATCCTTTATTTTACTTACTTCTGCAAATGCAAGCTGCACAATGACAAGCATTGATCTGAGTTTTAATACTGAATGGATTATGCATCATTTATAAAATAGTTTCTTTTTATTTCTGCTTTCTACTGGCTTCACTTATGGATGTTTATTTTCTAAAGGCCATACAAAAGTCTGCTCAATTTTTCTTTCACGCTGATCTATTTGATGCCTGAAATCCAATGTCTGGCTTGGGGCCTCATTATTCTTCATCTATAGTTTCTGAACTTTGTTGTTTATTTGTTACAGTCTGGAGACAACTGGTGGTAAGAATTTCCCTTTACTACTAAAGAAAACCTGTTCCTACTATGAGTTTAGAAAATTAAGACACAAACTCTGCAGCACTAACCACATCAAGTCATCTGCTTTTATCATACTCCATTACCCATTGCTTCCCCCTCACTTTAATGTGAGGCTTGTTACATTGCCTATGATGTGGGGGTGTGCTTAGCCCTATTGAAATATCAAAAAGGGGGTCTTAACTTACTATAATAGTACAGTCTTAACCTACAAGACCCTACTTTTATTACTTTACAGTTTTTGGATGTATACATTTTTGGCAAAATTTCAGACAGTAATGTACACACACAAGACATGTTTTTTTCCAGCTGCACTTATCCATCTTATATGCAACTTTAAAATGCAACTGATATTATCCAAGTAAAAGATAAATTAGCAACAGTACGGAAAGAAACTAGAATTACTGAGATGGAGAAAGAATCACCCCTCCTAACAAGAAATTATAAACTCAATCAGGTATAACTAATCACAACCAAACACATGATTGGTTATAACACACTAAACTACTTGATTGGCTTCCACCTGTGATCATTTGTAATTATTTTGATTAGTTCAGCATAAAAAACAGCTGTTCCTGGAGCATTCCAATGCTTGATTGTGCAAATGAAAGCAAACAACTATGGATAGCAAGGCACTGCTAAAAGATCTCAGGGACAAGTCAGAAAATGTATACCAAAAAGTTTTGAAGGCTTTGTCAATCCCTAGGTTTGCAGAAGAAAGAGTTTGGTACTAAATGCATCGTCCCCAGATTAGGCCACTCTTCCAAACTGGATGCAAGATTAAGGAGGAAACTCATCAGAGAGGCTACCATAAGGTCTACAGCAACTTTGAAGCAGTTACAGGTATTTATGGCAAAGAGTGGACATTGTGTGTGTGTGTGACAACAATAACATAAGTGCTCCAGTAATGCAGTTTGCATGGGATAGTTTCAAGAAAAAAAGCCAATTCACAAGCAAGGCTACATTAAGTCTCAACCACAAAAATGCATCTTGAAGATTGAGGCCAATTGGAAAAATGTCATAGACCGATAAGACCAAGATCGAACTATTCGGACTCAACACCAAACGGTACATTTGGAGAAAATTCAATATAGCCCACCATCCAAAGAATAGCATGCCTAAATTAAAGCATGGAGAGGTTAACATCCTGGTATGGAAGTGTTTCTCTGCAGTAAGTCAGGATAGAAGGAAAGATAGATGGGACAAAATACTGTCAAATTGTTGAGGGAAACTCAATTGCCGCCCTCTTCCAGAAAGTTGTCAATAAGATGAAGGTTCATCTTTCAACATGACAATGGCTAGAAACACACAGCAGAACACAGTAGCTGAAGAAGAAAATGTCCTTAAATGTCCTGGCCAGAGCACAGACCTAAACTCTATATAAAATCTGTGACTTGAAATTTGTAGTCCACAATAGGTTGCCATTTAGTTTGAGTTTGAACAGCTCTGTAAACAAGAAAGGGCAAATATTGCACAGTTTAGATATGCAAAGTTGGTAGATAATTATCCCAGCAGCCTCAAGGTTGTAATAAAAGAAAAACGATGGTTCCATGAATTGCTAACACAAGAGGAGTTACCTTTTTTAAAAAAAAAAATCCTCAATTTCCACTGAAGTTTCATTCCGACCTGCATCAGCACAAATATTAATAAATTGAATTCTCTATTTGCATTTCAAATACTTTTGTTTCAGCATAATTCTAATTATCCCCAGACATGTGATCAGTAAATTGTATTAATGTTTATTTCATGCTGCTTAGCTGTGGTTGTCTTCAGTAGGGCAAGTGGGTATATGTAGCACAGCACAGTGCCGATATTTTATATAAAGTGGGGTATTGGACATCAGAAAACCAGCATGATATTATTTAGATAGTAAACAATAAAAAAGAGGGAGAGATCTGCATACATTTTTGCAGGAATACATTCTAGTTCTACATTGTTTTCTCATGAATTTGGATTATATGGGCCAGTAGGCAATAAGTTGTGGGATCATTATTGTGGCACACCAAAGCACTACACGGGATACTACCACTATTTATGCCTATTAGTATATAATACGGACAATAATATTGTTTTGAACTGTCTACATGCAGTTGAAGCTTTTCTGAGATGTAGCAGCAATAAAGTACCACTAAAGCCAACAGCATTGTAGATCAACACTATCACAAAATACTACTGATCCACCAAATGACATCACCAGTATCCAGTATGATGTAAAAACATCAAGTTATTACAAATAATACATCCCTGTGAGAATGGAATCACTTCTGCTCTCCATCCTTTCAAAATCTATAGGAAAAGGAAAGAAAGCTTTTCTAATATAATCCCTTTGAAGTGGAAGACCAAGACATGCATTTTAACTAGTGCAAGCAGATTTATAAAGTGCTTTTGAAGATTACAATGTTTCCCCACTGGAAATATTGTATGGGGTGATCTCCATAGGGAACATTGTAGATCAGTGATGATTCCTTAAAAACTCATTTTTACCATGATTGCCAGTTTACAAATGTAACATACCCCACTGCAATAAAAGCAAATGAGCTGTGTAAGCTAATTTCAAATATGGTTATGGTTCAGTTATTCAAAGTTAATGGAGATTCTGGTTAATGGAGCCATTTTAGGGTAAATATGGTATGAGGTTTTTTAAAATCCTGATAGCCAAAGGAGAAGAAAACTGTTTCTATTGTACCCTTAATCTGAAATTTAAAAAGCAATTAGGCTTTGAAAATTGTAGAACATAAGAGTGATGATCTGAATTTTAGATTTATATTCTTTATAAATAGGACCCTAAATGAACGATAACATAATGGATTTCTCCATTGGTCAACATGGTAAACAGTGGGCCCCTGTGCAAAACTGGCTTCGGGCCACCTCCTCCACTGAATTGACTTGGGGCCCCTGTTGGTTGTGGAAGATCCCGGGCCCTCATTCTGCAACACACCTTCCTATGTCCACCCCTTCTCTTAGTTAGGATGGGATGTTAAACTGTCCACAGGTATAGGTATAAAAGTTAGGACATTTACAAAGGATACCAACTTTTTCACACTCCTGCTATGTTGTTATTGTTTTTCCCTTTTACATCAAGCTTTTATTCCCCATTGGAGCAGGGGGACATTATGATTATATGTTCAAACAAAAATCTAAAACCAAATCTCAAAACAGGTAAAAATAAAAAGAAGACCCTAACTATGTGCATTTCTAAAGCAACTTTTTTGATTAAAATAAAAGTTTTTTTTTTGGTAATGCAATGCATTATTTTTGGCAATTGTCCAATGGACACCAGTAATCCCAGGCCTATGATCCAGATGTAGGTGAAAATTCCAACCTCAATTAACCCATGGTTTAGTATGACTACTACTGATAGCCCCCTCACCAAGACAGTTATACCTAAACCCTCAATACGCACCTCCCATCTAGCAATATGTGGACTGCTGATGCAAATAATTTTCTTCCTCTGGATTCTGCATCACTAACCATCTATTTTGACCCTAATAATGCTTTGGGTCAAGTCCCAGCCAACAAAGTACATGCTTTCCCGTTGCACCAGAAAGTCTTGAAAGGTGTTGATTGGTTCCATTTACAGATTTCTTGCATTTTATACAATGTACAGTAATTAATTTTTTTAATTAGATTGAAGGCTTTTTAAAACAAAAAAAAAAAAAAATCCAGACATTTACAAAGTTTTAAACTCAGTATTATTTTATCGAGCAGTCTAGGTTCTTTTAGAAATGTTACCATCTTTCATCCATCTCTGAGGGTGAACCTGCCTGTACCAGAAACACAAATGGCCTTTTCATTAAATAAATGGAAATGAAAACGAAAATTAATGCCTTGTGCAAACATCTTGAATGTAATCCAATCAGTACCTTAAATTGGGATCAATATCAGCAAGTTGTATCCCTCCCAGGGCCAAAGGGACATGTAATGCAATATAAATCAATGTTTGATTAGATTAGAATAAATAGAACAGTGTCTTTACCGTAACAACGTCTAGGCGAGTTGCTTCGCTTTGTCTTTTTCTTTTCTTGCAATCACAGAAAAGTCAGGACATGTAAGAGCAAGACTCTGCACAAAAGGGCCCTTACTAAGTGAACAATGAAACACATTGGAGGTTATGTTTGTCATAAAATAAATCTTGTGTAGACCGTTAATGTGCTATTTATGAATACATTAGTGAACTTTTCACATTACCTTTGCAGTTTATCCACCAAAGGATGTATTATAATATAAATGTTTTTAACAGAAACAATAGTATACTTTCTTAACATAGAAAGTGTTTATACAGAAATATGAAAGGTAAGTTGAAAAACTGCTGACTTATACTTTAAATTAATTTATCCTTTAATTGGTTCTATATCATTAGTTGTTCAGTAGAGGCACAGTTTGTATGTGTCTGATCTAAACTAAATTGGGGCATTCAAATATTGTGATTATTGCATAAAAGAACAGGCGATGTCCCTTTTGCAATATGCTGTCAAAATATTGCTGAGCTTTGAATGTTCAGCGCAGTGTAGGAAGCCGGGGTAGCTGGCATATCCTTGCTTCCCCTATGGCTGCCAGGATTGAATTAACTACCATGTGCCTGAATGGGAGGGGAGCGCCCTGTGACAAAATGGGAACACATGGAATTTAAAAACCTGTGATCAGGCAGGTAAGGTGATTTTATTGCAGAACAAGGAGCAGCAATTTTTTAATTTGTGGGTAAGTTCCACTTCAAGCTCTACACAGACACTTGATTGTCATCACTAGAGATTACTGTTCTGGTTGTTTCAAATGAAATGTTACCATCAGCATAGGTGTTCCACAACATTGTTTAGCAATCAAGTTGGCAACCTATATGGACTATTGTAGTGCCTGCAGTAGGGTGTCTTCTGCTTGTCTTCTCTTCTCCATATAACAGAACAGTAACAATCAGCTGTCCCTTGCCTTCATTCTGCTCCCGAGACTGTTGTTTGGCATGATGTCACATGAAAACCAAAAGCCTTTGGAGCTGAAAAAAGTGAGTGACAGTGAGTGGCTGCACAGATGTAATAGCAATGATTGTCAAACTTTTATAGGGGAGGTCGTTGTGGTCAATATGTTATTGGGAGGGTGTGCTAGCTGCATGATCCAGGCTCACCAGATAGGGAGGTTCCCCATCATAGTTTCATGCAAGTGGCCCCATGATTTGCAGTTATTCCTCTGAGCCTCACTGTATCCATCTTTTCATGCATACTTCCAGGTGAAAATTACAGCCTGCTGGTACCCGTGCGCCTTTAACTGAGAAAACTGAAGCTGTGCCTCCCCTTCGTCTACAAGGTGATGTATTGACTGAAGCTGCCAAAGCAAGAGTCAATGACTAGCATATGTGTGTTGTTTGTATGGGACAATGTGTAAAGATTATAAACAAGATGACTTTTAAAAAGAAGTTCATTTCAAGCTAATAACTATGTATTTTTGTTTATACACTATGTGTCTGATTTATTAAAGCTCTCCAGGGCTGGAGAAGGTACACTTTCATCGGTGAACCTGGGAATTCCAGCAAAATAGGAATGGCTTTCTTAAAGGTCATTTGCTATTTGTTAGCAAATGTTTTCAATCCTGGACCAGATCTATTCGTGGTTTACTGGATTACCAAGGTTCACTGATGAAATTGTATCTAATCAAATCTTGGAGAGCGTTTTAATAAATCAGGCTCTATGAATAAAAAGGACATGTAGTTCCAAACATCGTGATCACGGGATTTTTGTCTAAATTTAAAGTTCATGCCAAAAGTAAAGGAATATGGCAATCTATAAGCAAGAGGCAACAAAAAATTAGCATATATGTCAATTATATTTAAGTGGGATATGTTATAAAAAGAGATGTATTTATCCTGATTACAATATTTTTCCTGGCAACACAGAAATTTTGCAATAGCAACTGAAAACATGCATTACTTAGAAGAAGAGTAGGGTAGGGCTGGATGATATCAAATATTTATTCAATTCATTTTTAGTGTCCGCCACTCCATGTTTGCATGTTCAGGCCTGTGGAGGACCAAAGGTAGGAAACAGTTAGCTCTACCTTCTCTAAGAAAATAAACTTGTTAAAAAAGATTCATATTCTGTTTTTTTATTTTAATATTTATTTTAAAAGTTTGCAATTTGCACCTTTTTATCTTTTGATGCATAATTTATCCATTTTTTTTTTTATGTCTTAGTGTGTTAGGAATACCAGATAATAATGAAATTGATAGATATCAACTGAAAATACAACCTTTTATACACAGCCATATAAAGGTTACAATTTGCACCTTTTTATTCTTTAATGTACAGTATTTTCTGGGGGATTTAGAAAAATTAGATAAAATATTTATACGAGCAATAGACATCAATTTAACATACAACCTTACATACCCATCACAGCACTTCAAAGGTTGGCAAATTGTAGAAATAATTTTTCCTTTGAATGATCATTACACACTAAGCATTAAATTTCCTTGCCATTAACATTTACAATTTAATTTGTTTTTATTTAGTAAAAGAAATGTTTGACAGAGGAATAATTGATTTTTATCACACATATGCTTTTTACTTTGTTTATAATGGAGGTATTTTGCAGATGAAGATGTCATTTTGTAAAGTAATGGGAAATTATCTGAAAATTAAGAAACTAAGTGCAAGGACAAATTGCTTTAATTTTGTAAAACTTTGCTCCTAGCAAAGAAGCAAAAATAATATTAATAGATGTTTTTTTGTATCTATCATAGCAGCTTCTATTTATACAGCAGCCCTGGCGTGGACACTGCAAATACTATGCCTTTAAATTAATTCATTTAGTAAATGCCATGAGACAGAGCTGCCCTTTAATGACAAAAACACATTGTCAGGATTCAAATGGCCAAGTTATAGGTCAGAGGCTTCCAAGGGAAAAGTTTCATTGTGACATTTGCTACCATTTTCCTTATTCAGGTGACATAATAGACCTGATGAAACATTTGACATATACTGTAGTCCATAAGATAAAATGAATGAAGACCAGGCTGGTTTATAGCTTTATATATCTGTAAAAGGTAGTAAAAACATTAGTAGTTTCATTTGGCTAAAACAAAAGGGTTTAAAAGGCTTATTCACTGAAAATGTATTATTTAAAAGGGGTATTGGTGGGTTGTGTACCCACATGCAATTTAGTTTTATTATTTTTCTCTGATTTTAATATTATCCTGTGCATTCTGATTTGTTGCATTTCAGTGCATTTCTTGGCTGGGGCAATTGTAAAGGCTCCTCCTTCTATTGCAATCTTTTTAATTGAGAAACCAGGTATAGGCTTTAAAACAGAACTTTTAGTAAAATAAATAATGACCCCCTCCCTTTTTAGGTGGAAAGCCATTGATCCCTCTGTGATCCTAGTCCAGTAGGTCCCACGCCATCCTATCATTCTTCTTCTTCCCAGCACAGACTGCACACCAGGTGCCACCATCTTCATCTGGGTTCTTCCTCTTTTTCCCCCTTCCTGTCACTGCGTACAAATTTCTCAGCTCTTTACAAAGCCCAGTCATATCACTAATGTTCCCTCAAAGGGGCTCACAATCTAATGTCCCTACCAAAGTTATGTATCATTAATACAGTCTAGGGTCAATTTGGGGGGACACCAATTAACCTAACTGCATGTTTTTCGAATGTGGGGAAAAACTGGAGTATCCAGAGGAAACTCACACAAATATGGAAAGAACATGCAAACTCCATGCATCATTTTATAATTTTTTTTTTTTTTAATAGCAATATGTTCATAGTTTTGCAATGTAATGCAGAAATTACACAGAAAAAGGCTTAAGAGTGCAATGGAACTTTCTGCAGCTAATTATAAATGCATTTGTTACAATAGAGGTAGTCCCCGAGTTAGGGACATCAGACATAAGGACAACGCATAGATACGCATGAGGCTTCCCTGCTCTTACCTGCTTGTTCCTGTACAGGACAGAGGCTTAAAGGGGGAGATTCGATTGACTTGCAGTTGTCTTTTGCTGTTCTGCAAGCTCTTGTAACTCTTTATTTACCAAGGCAATGAGACAAACATCTGTCCTATTTGCATTTATTAAAATAATGTACCTGTTCCGACTGACATACAAATTCAACTTGAGAACAGACCTACAGTCCTATCTCGTATGTAACCCGGGGACTATCTGTAATATTTATTACCCTCTTTAAAAAAAAAAGCGTTATTCACTCTCTACTCCCCAGCATTTGTAGTATTCTAGCCATATTTTCCTAATTATGTAATTACCTGTTTTGCACTAGGTTTGGAAGTGAAAAAATAAAAACAAAATATAACAGGCAATTTAGAAAACTTTTCTTTTTAATAAACTCTTATAAGACATTTAGAAGAAGTTTAGCACCAACCTAAACATGTTTTATATATCAGTGCACTTTATTTTATCTTAGATAGAAAAATGACAATAGGTGAGATAAAAAGTAACAGAATGATTGTGTTCAACTAGAGCAATAGATTATGAAGTTAAAACTCCACTACTTTTTTTTTCTAGCTTTTTTTTTTTTTTAAGTCAGCCAACAAGTAGTAGTGTATGCAACAAAGGTTATTCATGGTAAAAAGTTATTGGAAGGCATAGCAACCAATTCTCTCTCTCTTTAATTTTTAAAGCAGCTCCGCAAAAAATACAGAACTATCAAAGCAGATATTTTACTACAGTAATAACTGTAATAATACATTTAGTATAAAATTTGAATTCTTTATGGGACAATATATACTTATAGCCATCACCTGGTAACTATTCTTTCATTAAACAAATATTATCATAACAGTGGGCAAGAATCTACTCATACAAGTTTTCCAGATATGGATATAACAGATGCTAATATTATTAAACAAAATGTACAGAAAACAGAAGTATTTAGGGCAGGCGTCGGCAAACTCCGGGCTTTAGACCAGATACGGCCTAGCTGGTAGTTTGTTCCGGCCTAACGCCCCCCTCGCCGATCCGGCAAGCCGCTACTCTGGAGCCGCGGGTTGCCGGCCGGATCAGCCAGGGGGCATTAGGAACTACCGGAGCTCCAGTGCAGCCTTCTTGCTGTGGCTCCCCTATTTCCCGTGGCCGGTGTTGATATTCTGCCATCGCGGTAAATAGGAAAAGCTCCCTGAAGGTAAATCCCTCACCTCTGCAATGCATACGGAGGAAAGGGATTTCACTTCAGGGGGCGTTCCCTGGTGGTGGGTGGAGCCATTAGGGCAGGTCCAGCCTAGTGTGCTCCCGCCCACCCCATAAATGGCCTAGTGGTCATAAAACTTTTCCGACCTCTGATTTAGGGGAAAATTATGTGTGCATGTGAATATAAGTCAGTGCTGTCTTCAGCCACGGAGAAAGGCAATTAATGTAGTATCTGTCCTAATATGCCATGCCGCAGAGAGAATGTATTTTTAAAAAGAAAGGAAGGAAAAGAACAGAAAACACTAATAAGATAAGAGTCAAAACTATTATCAAAGGCCAATGACAAGATTGACTGATTTGAAACACTCAAGCCTTATTTCATCTCTGACACTTTTGAAACACGGGGCTCCATAAGCATCCTGTGATGTGTCCACAAGGTTACATCAAAAGACAACGGCTAGGCATGTTAATTGGCCTATGCTTCCTACCTTCAACAGTTAGAGGATGAACCTGAACACAAAAAACACCACGGACATCAATAACATTGTCCATCTGATCCAGCACTGGTGCCGAATTCTATGTGCCAGGTCAATCAATAGTACCAGCACTGCAAGTACATCCAGATAAAAGGAAATAAAAAAACTCATATAATAATCTCAAAATAATCTTTTGGGTCTTTGAAAGATAACCAAAGCTTACTGGTTTGGTTTCATAGGGAAAAAAGTCAATATTGTCACGGCAAACTTTACTAAAATAGGTCTGAATTCGATCACTAAACATTCATATAAATTTATTAACATGTTTAATGTAGGGCCTTCTGTTAAAGGAGCCCTTTTTCTGTTAAAAAAAATCAACTTTAGTGGGGAAAATTGTCACATAAATGTTTTCCTTCAGTTTCTGTAGTGCAGGGGATACTGACATCTTGAGTATTCTAATGGCTCTATTTATAAAAAAAAATGGGGAATCAGACATTCTCCCAAACAGTCCCTCGTGAAAATCTTCCATGTGTTTCAAGGGCAGTAATTGATTCCGACTAGGGGATGTTTGAGGGAATGTCAGATTCCCTGCTTTATAGAGCCACAAGTCTTACAAGAAGACACTGTGGCACAGTACAGCAAGATTTGGACTACTCCAGATCTCATCACCCTCATGTAGGTGCTACAGACCTTGCGTGGGGAAAAACCTATCTAGCTGATAAAGTTTGTTCCTTTACAGGTGAGTTTTTTTCTACACTTTAATTCATTTTAGCAACTAGGATTTTTTTTGTACAAAGTAGACCATGCATTTCAGGGGCAATGGTTGATTTATTTTACTATTAAAAGCTGCTTTTAATATTTTCAAATCTGCAGCTTTTAAAAAAAAAAAACTGTTCCCTCTGTTTTCCATCACATGGACCATTGGTATAACATACCAGAAGCCGTGCCAACACACACTACAGAGACATAATCTGTTCTTTGTAACGGGAAGCTGGCCAAAAGCAGAGATGTTCTCCTGGTGCTGCAATGCACATAGATAGGATGTGGGCAAAAGGAAATAGGCAGCACAGAGGTACCCAAAAATAGGATAAAAAAAGGTGAAATACTATTTTATAAAAAAAAAATGCATGACAATTGTTTGACACAGTGTTTGGGTCAACTAAATAGTTTTGAGTTAGCGTTTAGAATTACTTTAGGGAGGATGTAATCAAGGTGAATCACTGCTTTATTGTTCTCTCTTGCTGTAATGATTCAGAATGTGTTAGTGATATGTTAATGATTCCATAGGAGAAGATATACCGGTATTGATTCTATATGCCCAATAACACATCTGCACTGCTGTAGTTAACGTTCAGTGATACCATGCACTACATTGGGGACGCCCATTCATTTAACATTGTGCCTTTTTCACTACAGTGGTCCAAATTAGTCCTGCCCCATTTTAAGCACTGAAAAGCACTATAGTGCCATGTGGTACAGCTCCGTGTGCTGGAGAATGTATATTTGAGTGCTTATCAAAATGAACAGTACTGGTTCATACTAATGTGTGAGTGCTAGTGTGTGCAAACAACACAAATAAATTAACAGCCCAAATATGTTACCAGCTATTGAATTTCCTGTTTGATATGGGCTAAGGCTCATGTTTTTTAAACTGTCCTTGGCTTTACCGTGGAAGCTAATTACTTAAGGTCTGTAAATCCCTGAAAACCTATCCAGTTCTGTATAAGAATGCTTCCCATTCTGTGAAGGTCATTTTGCACTGTTCAGGGTTATACTATGAATGCTGGAATCATGAGGGTTATAATCATCCTCTTCCTTGGTGCACCTTTAAGTCTTTATGACCTTACTTCATTAATAAAACAGTTTATAAAGAGAATAATAGATGTTTTCTAATATAAAGCTCACGTTTTTGAATCCTCTGTAGAGAATCTGTAGTTCCTTCTTTGTGAATTTTGTCTGTGCTTCCAGCAGCTCGAGGGCCTCGGGGCGATGCCGCACTGTGGCCATCTCCAATTCATCTTCCACATTGTCTGAAGAATAATGAATTAAAAGTTACGAATAAATTAGGGCAATTGGGATTTAAGTAATAAAACTAAAAGACTCAAGATTACAGAGGCAAAACAGCAAAAAAAGATCTAATAGGAATTGATGCTGCATTTGTCAACTACAACCATGTAATAGTCAGGTTGTCCTTTACGAGTTCAATAGTACAAACTTTTCATCCAAGATCTCACCTTATTTTACCCTGTTGTGGTATACAGTATTTACTCTAATGAACTTGTATAAAAATGTTCTTGTTCCTACTGCATCCATATTTTTAAAGTGGAACTTAACTCATAAAGTTCAGATTTTCTATGCTATAGGGTGCATTTGGAAATTGTAATTGTGCCTAATCATTATCCTGAAAAAATAAGCTTTTATCTTTAATTTATCATGAAAAAGCCTTTCTGTACCTATAGTGCCATAACTGTATACCTGCAATATGAGATCTGAGGCACTGCTGCTGATTGTTTTATGATTCTTAAAGCA
This sequence comes from Pyxicephalus adspersus, assembly GCF_032062135.1. Taxonomy (NCBI): domain Eukaryota; kingdom Metazoa; phylum Chordata; class Amphibia; order Anura; family Pyxicephalidae; genus Pyxicephalus; species Pyxicephalus adspersus. Next base: position 132,411,920 of record NC_092860.1, on the reverse strand, counting down.
AGGTCTGGTTCATTACTTCTACAAAGTACAAATGGATTGATCTATTGGAACTAATGATTTGCTTTGGCAAAAATAAGCAGTATATTTGATTACAAGACTCACAAATTGACATTCATAATACTTTAATTACTTTTCATTGTATATCTTGTATTGCTAGTAACTATGAAACTAGATAGTTGATTTGTCAATCATATTTTGATTGGATGTTTCTTCTATGTTTATGAATTACAACTAGGTCTCAAAAATCCTCTGAGGAAGCCAAATAGTCAAAACGCATCGGGAAGTGAGACCCACCAATCATTCAGTTTGTTTTCTCTGTTAATGACTGAGTACCCTGTGTGAGATAATGTGAAACATGGGTGTATCATCTATATGTACATAGCACAGACACTGTATGTCTAGTCAAGCTGACAGCATAGTAGATCTCTGTTCATTTAGGTGATATATGCTAAACAAATAAAATGTTTATTTTTTTTACAGCTAATGCCTATAAAAGCCTGTCTTTTTACCGTTCTCTTCTTTAAATAAAAATTGCATTCTAGGCAGCTGATTTTTGTACATATCATTGAATACCCCTCATATAAAAAACCTCCATTTCTATGAGAAAAAAACATTCAACTAACATGTCCTACCACTTTGCTTCTGCTGTGACTGGCAAAGAACCCAAGTAGATATAAATGTTATCGCTACAGATGTGTCAGATCTGACAAGCATTCAATAAAATTCTCAGAACGCCCTTATGTGAATCTTTAATTAGGCTTCAATGAGAGTCGAATCTTACGGTAAATAGCAGTAACTCCTCAAACAACCGCAAGCCACAGGGAATTCTGTCCACTTTGTACACTAGCAACCACCCGGGAGTCATCCTTGCAGCATCTCCCTTGGCTTGTAGTTGTTGGAGGTGGTATCACTCCCTGACAGCCATCATGAAAAAGGGATTGGCAAGGTAACAACCATCTTCCAGCTGGTAGTTACCCTGACTATGTTTTTGCTGTTTTGGATGTTTACATTAGTTTGCAAGCTTGGACAGAAGCGAACATCCAACTTCATTCCTAATCCTTTTATATCACGGCCATAGAAGCCTGCTTAGCCAAGAAAAGAGCTGGCAGCAAGTAAGTGGATAATGGTGGCATATGGATTCATAACAAAATACAAAGCTAGCTGAATATGTATATGTGTACCTTAATCCTTACCTTCTGTTTTTGATTATTGTTTGAATATATTTTATTACATACAGCATGAGAAGTAGAATCTAGGAGTATAGGACTGGGGTGATATTATCAAGTTGGATCATGTAGGCTCAATCATATAACATCAATGCCAATTTAATATTTGGTGCAACAACGGTTATTTTCAGCAATGAGCTGAAAATAATTATATGTTTAAAAATAGCACATGAATTTTAATGTAATGATTAAGAATGTGTCTATAGTTCAAGATTTGAGTATGGTACACTAAAAGACATGGACAGCTGGAGCTTAAAATGAGTTTGAATATTCTCTAGTTTATTAGATTTTGTGGAATAAATTTTGCATTGGATTTTTTTACCCCAATGTAAAGGTTTGTATCTAGCTACAGCCATACTGTTTTTAATTTAATGTTTTAGTAATTTAATTTGTAGAATTAGTTGAAAGTGCTAATACAGGGCTGATTAGGAAAATTTACTTTGTAGATCTTCCCTGAATATTGCCTTATGTATGGACCAACAATAATTTTTAAGGCCAACAGATAACTGAATGGCCAGAATACAGGATAAAAATAGACGTCCGTATGTGCTTACAGCTCTTGTGTGACCACATCCACTGTCACCTGCATAACACAGGAATTGAATATGTGTACTGAACACCAAGAACTGTGTAACTGTCATGGATGTCCATGCTATGGATGGATAGACGGATTGCCGTATTTGGTTGGATGGTCATGCTGACTGCAACCAAGATGAATAAATGTCACGTGTCCCATTCTGCTATTGTATAAGCTGCACAATTAAAATGAATCTTCAATGTTTCTTTACAAAAAACATGATACAATTTCTGCTACTAAATAAAACCTAAAAGAAACCTGTTAAATCAGTTGTTACTTGACACAACCAAAACTCTAATTAAATGTGATGCTAATACTATCCAATTCTTGGAGCAGTTCTTATCCTAGGACAGAAGACACAATGGGCCTGATTAATTAAAGCCCCTCAGGATTGAAGAAGTTAGACTATCTTCGAAAAACCTGGGTGATCAATCGCATCTGGAAACGTTTTCTTACAAATCATTTGCTATTAGTTGGTAAATGTTTTCAATGATGGACCAGATCCATTACAGGTTTGCTGGATTACTGAGGTTCTCCAACAACAGTCTATCTTCCCCAGTCTTGGAGAGCTTTAATAAATAAGGTCCAATGTGTATAATTCTGTCCAGGTGTATTTGGATCAAGAATTATAAATCCATCCCGCTAAGGAAGGGTGCTTTAGCTGTTACAAATATTAGACGACATGTATCCTCCAATAGTTTTATGCCGAGATTTTATGTAATATACAGGTGGGATGTATTAGTATCAATATGTCAGTCCATGGGATACTAAATGATTAGCTGTTTTGTTTTTTTTTTTAATCTTTTTGATCTTCTTCTAGCAAAAAACATGATGTATACAACCAATGTATTTTTATAATAGTTAACTAGACACTCCAATAAAGTGGCGAAAAACATAAATAATTTAAGGGTGAAGCAAAACAAATATTTCTCTGGGAAGCCACTGGGAATTGTGGCTGGATTCCTGCTGCCAAAATAATAGCACAAGATTTTGCCATGTTAGGGACAATAGGACTATGTACGACTTGATATATGTGCTTGATACTGGTAAATCCTAAGGACTTGTGTTCAAGCGAGTTATTTATTTCCTAACAAGTATGTACTGGCTTCCTTATCTATTTGAGGCTCAGTTAAAAACAGATTTTAATGTATTCCTACCCATGCACAGAAAACATGAGATATAGTATTGTAACAGCCTAAAGAATATACTATTAAGACAAAAATGAATCATTTTTATAACCAAAATAGTAATAAACTTATAAGCCATAAATTTTAAACTTTATTAATAACTACAAAACCTCATTTCTGTTTAATGTTGCTTGAACTTTCTGCTATATTCATCAATATGCACTGTTTGTGGTAACATAATGCATTCACATAGAATATTTATAGGGCCTTTGGGTGAATAGGGTTTGAAGTCATTTCATATTAGAAAAGTTATAAGATATTGTGTGCCTGTTTGTTATAAATGGAGTGGCAGGGTCAATTCATTCTTATGTGTGCTTATTACAGTATGTGTAGTAATGCACACCCATAGGTGTGATCAGTTTTTAAGCATTTACACTCATTGAGGTATGTCATTGTGATACAGTATGGTTGTCCATGTGGCTTAACCCCAGCTAGCCCTAGCAGTAAGTGCCATAGGTAAACATTCTGGTGTGCTTTGACATTTAGGGTCAACATGCCATTATTCTCCCAATCCTGAAGCTTATCCTCCCTAGACCCCTCCCTACTTTCTAGCTACTGTCCTATCTCTCTTCTTTCTACTTCCATATGTTAACTTCTTAAGCGCCTTGTCTATAAAAGACTCCCCGATTACCTGAGTACCAACTCTCTCCTTGACCCATTCCAGTCTGGTTTTCGAGCTGCCCATTCAACTGAGACAGCCCTTACTAAAGTGGTCAATACTTACTAAAGTGGTCAATGACCTCATCAGAGCTAAGTTTTAAGGCAACTTTTCCCTGCTCCTTCAACTTTCCTCTTTTCTTTTGACACTGTTGATCACCCCCTTCTAATACAAATAATGCCCTCCATTGGTATCAGTGACAATGCTCTCTCTTGGTTTGCTTCCTATCTGTCTGACCACTCCTTTCAAGTTTCTTTCAATGGTAATTCCTCCTCACCCACTCTTCTCCCTGTTGGTGTTCCCCAAGGGTCAGTCCTTGGACCGGTTCTCTTTTCCTTGTACACCTCATAGCCTCCTTTGGTTTACAGTTCCATCTGTACGCTGATGATACTCAAATCTATTTCTAGTTCAACCCTGACTTGTCTCCCTCAGTCCCGGATAAGGTTTCATGCTACCTGTCAGCCATCTCATCATGGATAGCAGATAGATTTCTAAAACTCAACCTGGATAAAACAGAACTCATCATGTCCACAAATCTCCCCCTGACATATTTCCAACTGTAACAACACTGTTATTTGTCTCTCCCCTCAGGCATGCTGTCTTGCTGTCACCTTTGATTCTGCCATTTCCTTCACACCCCACATTCAGAACATTTCCAGGTCTTGCCACGTTCACCTGCGCAACATCTCCAAAATCTGTCACTACCTGTCCCCAGAGACCACCAAACTCCTTGTACACGCTCCTATCATCTCTCATCTGGACTACTATAACATCCACCTCTCTGTTATTTTACTAAAAGAAAATCCAACATCATTCAATTCACTTTCTGAAAGTATCTTCACCCTGAGGTTATTTATTTAAGCTGTCCTACAGAATTCAGGAGCTGTCCTCCGCTTGGGGAGAAAAGGAGAAGAAAATGGACCCTCGACATTATGTGACCAAACCAAAGATTAATAAAAAGTATGCAGTAACATTTAAAAAAATAAAGGCAGCAAAAAGTGTTTCAAGGGTTCAACTAGTAACTGGGTTTTACCTGTATGACACTCATTGGCCAGTAATTAGAAGAAGAAAGCATTTTTATAAATTTTACACGATTGTAACTTTTTGATTATTTAGTTTCCTTTTCCATGTCTCCAAGGAAAATTAGGGGGATGTTGAGAGGACCCATGAGACTCGTTTGTTTGCCTTTTTTTTGTTTTGTTTGTTTAGTAGTCCTTAAAAGTAGTCCTATGTATAAAGCAGAAAGCATAATGTCTCTGAAAACTCACTATAATCCCACCATTGTAAACTCTGAATCACTTGTCAAAGTTACAATAAAATGTAGTTTTGTACTTCAATGTACTCTAACCTGGCCACATGTATGTTTTTCTACCAACTGTTCTTATAGCAGGCCTCTCTATGCAATAGTAACATTTGCTTTTCATAGTTTTGCTGCCAAATATAATTAAAGATTATTCTGTTAGTTGTAAGCAATGTGCTGGTTCATCATTTGCATATTCAGCATTTTTTAGTACTAGCTTGCATTTCTCTGCTATTCTTTTTCTTGCCTGCAAAAGATTCTTAAATTAGAAGTGGTGGGAAGTAACTACATATACTGTCTGCACGTGTTTGTTGAAACGGTTTTCTTTGCCAAAGTATTTATAATTTATTTTAATGGGTTCTGAGCAGCAAAATATTCTGCAAAACAACAGAGCGGTTGGTGACCTCACTTTTCTCCACTCTAATTAAGCCATACAACTTGGTCATGAGACAGTCTACTGAAGCTAGTCAGGTTCTCCCTGTGTTTGTGTGTGCTTTCTCTGGTTTCTTCTTACATTTCAAAAACATGCGGTTAATTGGCTTCCCCCAAAATGACCTTAGATAGGTTAGGTATTGTAGGTATGTGACTATGGTAGGGACATTAGATTGTGAACCCCTTTGAGGGACAGTTAGTGAAATGACTGGACTTTGTAGTTCTACGTAATATTTTGGCGCTATATAAATACTGCATAATAACAATATTATTATATATTAACTATAATTAGATGATAACGGAGCAGAAGTATGATGGTGGAGACCAGTTCTGTGCACTTTACTGCCTTCTACAAGAATCTTTTTTTTTCCAATTAATACATGACCAAATATAATAAATTTGTTTAATTTCTTTAACAAGATTTTCTTCGTCTACTTTTAGGACCTGTTTGAAAATCAGATAATGTTTTAGATCACATTCATATAGAAATATGGCAAAATGTAAAAGGTTTAAAACTTGCAAGTACTATATACCACTGACAAATGAATGGGACAGGTTATCTCCTCCTAATCCCAGGTAACCTCCGTCACTGGATGGATGCTGCAAGCAGTGTCTATCAGAATATGTGTTCATAATGAATGAATAAAGAAAGTTTACACTGGCCCATAAAAATAACAATTTCCGTACATTTTGAACTAGCATTGCAGCAGCAGCTGGTGGCCGGACCACCTGTGTGAACTAAGACTTAATTTGTATTTTGGAGTTAGGTGGAAAGCCATTTGACAGAAAACATTTGTGTACTGAACAAAGACAGGAAAGTAATTTGTTGCAATGCTGGATTTAGCTGTCCTAACAATTTATATAATAGGAGAATAAAAAGAATGGCGCCTGATAAACCAGGTGGTGTTTATATGTTATCAGAGAGCTGTGACTTTTTATAGTCATTCATGTGGGCACCAGAGCTCATTAATTCATGTGTAATGTCATAAGGATGAAGGACCCCAAAAACCTTTTGTTCCATTTGATGTTTGCTTTTCATTATAGCTTCAGAATTGCAGAATATTTCTGTCTTACTTGTAAATACTGCACAACGTAGAAATCGGTACATCTGATGTAAAAAACAAACTCTGCTGCAAGAAGAACTGACTTCTTAACTGAATAAACAACTGAAAGACATAGTGTGCTATATAAAAAGTCGAGCTTTTGGAAATAAAATGGAAAGAAACACTAAAAGAAACCCTTCACTTACAAAGTAAGGATTAGCAATGGAAACATATGGCAATCTTCTGGAATAGTTAATTGAATAATGAACTCTGCTGATGGGCTTATAAATTTGCATTACCACTTAAGATAAATGGGTTGTACAATAAAAGAAAAACATATACAAAACACTCATATACTCATTAGACCAGTGTTTCACAACCAGTGTTCCATGGAACATTAAGGTCCCTGCAGAAGATGCTAGGGGTTCCTAGCATTTTGTATCTCCCATGTAAATTTAACTGACGCCATTTGCACTTCTGGGTATCTGTGAGGGTGTTATTCTTCCCAAAGGTGTTTCAAGGGTTCCCCCACTTTTATACATTAAAAATCCAAATTAAGTTAGTTTTATAATATATTAGTTATATTTTTCTATTTTCAAAAATTACCCAACAAACAACAACCAAAGAATAATAAAGACAGAATATCTAAAATAGCATTTGATGTTTTCTTGGTTTATGTGGACTGGCTTAAATGCCTAGAGTCCTTTTATGTGGGCTTTGGGATATTCATCAGACAGTGCTGGTAATATGTTAGGGAAACACTGCTGTAGGTCCTTACTACAGAGAAAAAAAAAGTTCCTGCAGCTGTGTGAAGACAGATCAGTTAAAAATTAAGCATTTATGAAGGTTCTGTGAAAATGTTACATCAGAGGTTAGCATATTACGTGCATAATACAGCATCTTAGATAACACTATTTTATCTTCAGCAAGAAACTTCCTTTAAAAGCCGACACATTCAAATTGCATTTTATGAATATGGTATTAAAGAAGGAAAACTTGCTTTGCATTCCTTGTGAAGTTGTTTTGGCATCCAGACAGGGTAGGAGTCTCAGTAGTCTTTCCTTAAAGTTACATTTAGTGCTGTTTTTATCATAAAGGTATCCTGGAAGACACATCTCATGGTTGATAATTGAATAAAGGTTTGCAGAGATTCATCATGCTTTTAGCTCTTTTATAAAATCAATTGCAGTGTTATAGAAGTGTTGTACTTAGCAGCCAATAAGAATCCAGTTGTGAAGATTAAATATTAACAGCAAGCATCTGATTGGTTGCTGTCGACGGCACTATTTCTTTATCCCTTGGATTCTTTTAGAAACTAGCTACTTTTATTGTTATTTGTTAATTAAGCATACATTCTAAAGGAGATTTCAAAGGAATTTAAAAAGCAGATATGCATACTGTTTTTAAAAAATCATGACACTTGTAAAATTTATATCAAGGCCCAGCTCCAGTCAAATTCTTTTTGTTTTTCATTTTGATAATAGCCTGGAAGGTTTTGAACCTCCTGTGGGCTTTATTTGCTTCAATGATATTTATTTATCTATTGTCTAAGTATTTCAGAGTGTTCTGATGTTAAAATCTTTGTGTCCACATCCTTATTTTTATTTTAATTCTTTCTAATTAGGCAAAAATCTGACTTTTTAGGACACTTGAAATTCAAATACGTATTCATGAATTATTAAACTGTTTAGAAACCATGGAACCCTGGATGAGAAGCACTGCTTAAGGGTCTCTCACTCCCATAGGAACTGCTATAGTGATCCCTATGCCACTGCTAGCAGATGGTTTTTCATTCCTTAGACTTGTAGAAATCATATATTTTTTATTGTTGTTTGTGTTAATTTTGGATATTATGCATTATTTAATTAGGTATTCTTAAGCTTTATGTTCTGTATGACAATTCTTCTAAATAAGAACTTATAAAGGAATGTAATACTGAAAGGGTTCTAGCACTTTCTTACTCTATTCAAATGTAAAAATTACTTTTTGGCTGGAGTTGGGCATTTTATATATATCCTGGTTTCAATAATCCCAAATATATGGCTAAATCTATTGGAAAAATAAACACATATGATCTTTATCCATTATATGGGTAAATTTGTTTAAAGCGTATGCTGAAAAAATGATTTGCACACATTTTAGAAAGATTGGCTGTCATATTAATCAACAATCATTACAAACCCAGCAGTTTGAGACTTCATGCAATGCTTTCATTGTAAATGACTACGTGCAGGCAGCTGATACAACACTCTGAATCCCCAATGTTTTTCAACAGGTTTGCCTAGAAAAATGACGGTTTAGAAAAACATTTTCCTTTTTATGAAAACAGATTGGAAAAGTTTTCTTCTCTTCTAACTCTGAAATATTTGGCAAGAAAATAAAGTGATGAAATATTCAAATCCTTTCTCAGAAAAAATGACAGCAATATTGCAGTTGGAATAGCAGAGACAATGATAAATACAGCCCAGTCCTTAACTGTCGTTAGGAAAGTAAATACTATTAGTAAAGCTGATTCTTTTGCCTCCCCCCTTAATTATGTACTCCATCAAAGCTATACAATGCCTGTACGCACAACATCAGCATCACTTTGAATAATAACACATAGCTAGACTAAAAAAAAACATTAGGACTATATTTAAAGTGAACCTATATTCAATTCCAAAGCAAATGCCAGTTTACAAAAGCCTTCACCCCTTGCTGAACGTTTCCTCTCTCCATGTAGTACAATATATAGACTATTTTCCTTTGAAGGGTGTTTTGGTTGGTTCAGTGACATCAAGGGTTTCTGTTTCTGCACTGAATGCAGTAGTATTCTAATCCTGGGCTGGTGTGACAAACTGGTGTGATGATTGTCTCTTGTGGGTTGTGTCTTGGCTTTAAAATAAGTGGCTTCAAGGACACCGGCCATCATTTAGACTGAAAGGCCGACAATATCTAGCAGCAGAAAAGACAGTTTTTGATTGATGGATTTTCTTACAAATCTATTTTTTTTAATTATGAGTTTCTGTTTGTCTATGATTACAATCTCCCCACTATCCAATGAGACTGCTTTAGTAGGCACTCCCATTAGACATGAGGACCGGACTGCATGCTAGTGGCTTTTATATTCTAAGTTTATATTCTGCTTTATATTAATTTTTACCACGTAGTAGCACCTGTTTTTTATTTAATATATTTTTATTGATTTCAGAAGAAAACAATGGAGCACACATCTCATATAAGCTTACACGTAGATGCTACTAACACCCTATTATTACAGTACAGCACGAGGGTTCACAACAATATACGGACACTTGATAAAATTTAAATACTTGTAAAGTAAACACAGCTAAGCACGGTGGACCAGCTACAGCCTTCAAAGGTCCAAGGAATTGCTGCAAGGGATGAAGTATTTGCTTGATTAACCTAAAAGAGGTGTACCAAGTAGACCATAGCTGGGAGCACCAGAAGAAGAAACAAGGGGAAAATACCATAAAAAGAGTAAAGGAATATAGAAAGTTGAAGGTTAAATGGTAGGTCTGAGACTCAAAAGATGATGATCTGTGTCTGGTGGTAGGAAATGTCAGGGTCTCATAATCTAAATTTTCAGCAGTTGGCCTCTCCTTTAGACATACAGGATATAACCTCTGTTAAATGTATTGATTGGATTAGCTTAAACTTTTGCAGTGGTTTATTTCCTAGCAATGAATTGGAAAGATAGGAATTAAAATTGAAAACTTTATTAATTAGTAAACAGCAAGCAAGCAAACGAAAATTAAACATGTGGTAAAATGTGACTTTAAACACATTTATATTTAGGAACTTAAAAAAAGATCTGAATAATTAAATGAAATATTACGGGAGTCTGTAGTTAAATATTGGCTTGATATATTACAAAGGACTAGCATATCACTGCTCACAACTCTATGGGCACTATTTATAAAACAGGGAATCAGACATTCCCTCCAACATTCCCTTGTAGGATTCTTCCAGGTCCATGTGTTTTAATGGCAGTAATAAATTCCAATCGGAGAATGTTTATCAGATTCCCTGTTTTATAAATGGAGCTTTATGAGTATCTCTCCAAACAGAAAAACTGAGAAAGAAAGATATACAAATGTAGGGGAATATGGGTTGTATGGGGATCAAGTTCAACTACTGGTAAAATATCTGGAGGCACCTTTGTTTCCTTTCAATATTTAAAGCTTTTTTTTTGCCTATTTCTTCCAATTTGTTATTTTTTCCTTGTTGAGAAGGACCAAAATGATTTAAAACATGTCTCGTACACTTGGTAAAGCTTCAGTAATTTCCATTTACCCAGAATAATCATCTGCTGACTTCAGCCGGTTCAAACACTGGACAGTAGCACAGCCATTCATGTGGAAAATGGGAAGTTAAAACTTGTAAACAGAGTCTCTTCAGCATTCCTATTTCTAATAACCTTCAGCATCATTCAGAATCCCTGCTATAAATGTAATTTCTTTAAAAGGAAAATCCATTTTAACTGATATTTCAGTTTTTTTGTAGATGCCGAACCACCCTATAATTTCATATACCGTATCTGCCAGGGACATATTGGTAATACGTGACCCATGCAAATAACACTTAACCATACATTTGGGGATTAAGGCTAGAGGCATATTAAGGTTAGGGTCAAGGATTAAGTTTAACATTGGTTTTTAGGAGGGTAAAGTTACATTTTTGGAATAGACTTGCGTGATAAATTTCAGTTAGGTTAATGTGACCCTGTCAACACCTGGTGAATAAAGGGCCACTTGGAGAAACCTTGCCTTCTGCAGTGACATGCACCTAATCCTCACTGTACTATATCTCTACAGCAAAATCCACAGTTCTAGGATTTTCAGTAAGAGAATCAACTGGGAAACCTGGAGCACAACCTTACTACATCATCACAACATTTTATTGGCATGAAGAAAATGCTCATAGACCTGCATCAAAAGTAACTGTATAGTAAGCAGTGTCAAGGCTTACTACACAGTAGAGAGAGAATGGAGTATAGGTTAAAGGAACCACAGATGAGGTGTTTACTAAGACAAAAATAATTTTTATATGCTTGATAGAAAGTAAAATACAGAATACAAATATTCTTGTTATTGTATATTATATACATAGGATATTGTATACAGCAGGATATTGGATATTGTATACATAGGATATAGTATACCCCCATTATTTCATTTGGGTGTTTATAGTCCTAAAGTGCTAGACAGGGTATGCTATCATAGACAATGGTTGAAGTACAGTCGCTGGGTTGATGCCAGCATTATTAGTTGCTTGTCACAGTTATGTATTAGTTATGTAGTTATGTATTTAACCATATGGTGTCTCAACCCGACACGTTTCACCAACTTGGCTACTTCAGGGGTATTAATTGTCACAGTTATTGTGTTGTTAGGAGATTAATGTGGAATTGCGTCCAGAAGAAGGTCTGAAAGGTTGTTATCACCAAGGGTCGACTAGGCATACTTCTTACAGTATATGGTAGGTTAAGAGGATTTGGAGTAACAGTAGCTTACTTCCAAAGGTTAATTTCCTTTCAATTTAACTGAGATAGAGGTGTCTTTTTCTTGAAAAAATAAAAACTTGTTTTATATCTGGAGGGAGAGGGTTCCTCAGTTTCCTCAGTGGTTGCCCTTAAGAGGAATTTATGGGCTCCGTACAACCCTGCCCCAAGCACTGTTATCTGGCAAACCTCTCCTTCCACCACACTGCTGCTCGCTCTTACAGGAGAACAGACAGGCAACCATGTGCTGGGATGGCATAACTAGCCCCCTGAGGCTTGTCTATATGTGAAGACTATGGATGTAGATTGGGGAATTGCATCTGGTTAAGCATGGCCCCCAGGCCTTACACATCACGGACCTTATACACAACAAGTAAAAGGCAAAATGGCTGGATACATGTGAAAAAGTATAGAGATCTCTAAAAATATTGAAATAATATGGTTGTGGAAAGACCCAGATAATGGTAACAGTATACTTTCAATACCATAAGAAGGGCTATCAAACTGTTACCTTGACATTTGTGCTAAGAAACTCCCTGGGACTGTGGAAGAAATACACACTTTATTCTCAGCGCACCAAAAAGAAAGAACTCGTTAAACACCATCTAATTATAGGTAAAGACTGATATATAAAATTCTAGAGCAAAGATTACTGCCCAAAGGGAATCTATCAGTGAAACATTTAAAAATGTGCTCTGGGAAAGGATGCAATAGCTTCATCCGACATGATGTATTATATGCCTCACTTGACTTATTTAATATAAATTAAAATGCAGTTTATATAAACTATTGCTTACCTGAGTGATATATAAATAAATAAGATATGTGACTTATCAACCAATTAAATCCCACTTGTAATTGTTTTCTAGCTACAAGAAAGCCAACATTTGTATGGTGTTTGCATGGTAATTTAAGGGAAAACATTCATTGTATTAATTCATAATAGAGGTCATATTTTAGAATGTTTTAGTCTGCAGTTGAAAATCAAAGGGACCACAAAACCTGTTCCATTTCCAAGTACTTTTATTGTCTTTTGTATTTTGTGAAGAAAATCAAAGGTTGTTTTTGTTACATTTCAGTGAATACATTTGAAAAACAAATGATACATTATCCTATGTTTTTTAATTTAAAATAGTGTCAAGGTAAAAAACCTATGTGTGGTTGTGGCCATTACCCTTGGATCCCTTATGACTGGTTCCCTAAATTAATCTCATGACCTCCATGTCCTATTTTTAGCTAGTACCACCTATGGACACCACATATGTGGCATCACCCTCTACAACCAGTTTTGGCCACTGCTTTGGACCCTTTCTCTTTATATTGGTGGTTAATAGAGTCCTTCCTTAAATTGGTGGTCTGTAGTGAAGTACCTCCATTACATTACTGGCCAGTGGATAAGTCCCTAATATACAGGTGGTCTGTAAGGAAGTCTTCTTATAGTTGTGATCAGTAGAGGACAGTCAGTGAAGAACACACCCTTTTTTGAGATGAGTGGAGAGGTCATCTTTGTATTAATGGCCAAGACAAGATGTCAATACATCGATGGTCAGTAAAAACATTCCCTATTCCCTGGTAGTCAAAGAGGTGTTGCCCCATTACATTAGTAGTCAGCAAGAAGAATATTTTTTTTTTACAGAAAGCAAAAATAATTGGCACTGATTACTTTTTTTTGACACATAAGAAGAGACTTTTTTCTGACCCCACACACATACCTCAATGCATCAATGTTGGGTGAATGAATGGTCTGTCTAGCGGGAGATCCATTTTCTAGAAGTGGTAACACTAATTATCACAGCCCTAGTGATGTTACCTGGAGCACAAAGGCTGACAAAGGCTTCTTTATATACTTGTATACACATGCATTCATATTTTCAGATGACATTTGTGAAAAACTGAAGGGATGCAGTGTTTAAATATATGAATTGGTTCATAAAATGCTGTTAATTTTGTATTCAATGTTGCTCTAAGTGTTGGCCAACATATCATAATCTACTATTTTCGTTGCTTTTATACCTCTATAAAATGTAATAGGTATACAATAGATGTAAGTATAAAAAAACATATAGTTATACCACATTATTGAATCTTCCTAGGTCTAGTACTTTGACAGGAAAATGCAAATATTGATACTAGAATGGATGTCACCAACAATCTCCTTGCGGCTGCTGGTAGTTCCTCTTTTACATAGGTGAAGTACATGAGACTACAGCGCTAATTACAATATTGCTTGGCAGTGTTGATAGACTTAAACACCACTTTGTTCCTAAATTAGCATATTGTGCTTTAGTGTTTTCTTAATTAGCCCTGTATTTGCATTGGTACAACCCAAAGGGGATTCAGTTAATTGGATAATGTTTGTCACCTTATCTTTTCCCATATATAAGTGGAATTGTGTTTTCAAGTATGCTCCAAAAGTTTAAACAATTTTTTTTTTGTTGTTTAATTGCAGAAATTGCAATTACATTAAATTTGTCTTTGTAAAGATTCTAAAATACATGTCAAAATATTTTTCAAAGATTAGGTCTAAATTTCATTATTCATAATGCCCAAAGGCAAAGGCAGCCATGGTAGAAGCCAGTGATTAGTTAGATGCAAGCATTATTAATAATTACTGGCTTTTTTTTTTACGACATTGTACGACTTCAATCGACATTGTAGTGCAACTTTATTCGGTAGGAGTTGTTTTTATATTGTTTATGAACATGTGGGGCTGATAAATATATATTGTAAGATTGATTCAGACAGCAACAAGTACAATTCGTATGTAAATAACTAGCAGAATAGGAATGGAAATAGTACATAAGCATTTCCAAGGGCTTATAATAACATTATTATTAGCCAGTATTTATATAGCGCCAACATATTACGCAGCGCTTTACAAAGTCCGTTGTCATGTCACTAAATGTCCCTTGAACGGGCTCACATTCTAACGTCTATACCATAGTTATGTCACCATGCCATTAACACAGTCTAAGGCCAAACATGAGGTAAAGCCAATTAACCGACTTGCATGTTGTTGGGAGGAAATCAGAGTACCCAATAGAAAACCACACAAACACAGGGGAACTTACAAATTCCATGCATATAGTGCCCTGGCTGAGATTTGAACCTAGGACCCTAGTGCTGCAAAGGCTAGCCACTAGCCAACTGTGCTGCCCATCATAAACTTCTATCTTATTGCTGTAAAATGCAGCAACACTGAAAAATGGTCACTTTTACCACGGTACTCCAAAAGGAATAGGAGCAAGGAATAAGAGCGGATAGCTCTCATATTGCATCCTTCAAACACGCACATATGACAGCTGACTGTAAACTGAACTAGAGTGTGGTACACACTTGCCAGGCAATATGCAAATCTGGGATGGGCACAGAGTCAGAGCAGGCAGCAAAAAGTATAGTCAGGCAGAAATCGGTGAAACTGGAGGGAAAACAATGCAATCAGGTCATGAGGCTTTAGCATGCCATGCCTTTAGGGTAATTGACTTCACCCCCCAAAAAAGTGACCTTAGAATGTATTAAAAGACATATGACTATGGTAAGGACATTAGATTATGAGCCCCATTGGGAGGCAGCTAGTGATATGACTATAGACTTTGTTGCAAAATATGTTGGCGCTATATAAATACTAGTTGTTAATAATAATAATCATCTGGTCCACAATACAAAATTCTTATTTGGTAGCACTGTAATCTTCTGTATCACCACAATAGTTTTACACATTAGAAACAGACTCGGCATAATCCATTCAGTACCACCATGCATCAGTATGTAACATCAGAAGGGCATCATTTTCATTATCACTTACGGGCTTGAATATAATCTTACAGTAACACAAGACATCTCAATTAGATGAAACATTGTTCATCACATAATACATTAACATGTGCATCCACAGGAGACAATGCATGTCCACATCACACTACAATCATCATACATCAGCTTAGAGCCTTTGAAAGAGATTGAACATCATCACTTTTCACAATACTTATCTCCAGTCATCAATACATAAAGGTAAACATAATTTGGATGTATCACCATCTTTATGTATGAGTACACTCTGTCTGATGAGTGATGATGATTGTGTCAGATTCTGATGCGTGATGCTATGATGATATTTATATTCCAGATAATCTGTGTTGTCCTGCCAATTCGTAATGTCTCAGTTTAAAGTACACGGATGTTTTGTGTTATGAGCAAAGATGACATTTCATTTTAAAATAGGTGATGATTTATTCTCATATTTAAGATGTTTGAGTATATTTGTTTCAGATTTTAAATCAGAACTCTCACTCTCACACATAATTTTCCTAAAGGAATCAGCAGGTAGGTTGTTCCAAACATCTAGAATAGCTAGCCACTGTTCTTCTGTTGATTTGGGCTAAGTTGCTTTTGTGTTTTCATTGTTTTGTTTGTGTTGAGATCTCTTTCAGGACTTCTTGTAGTACTTTTCATTAAGTATAGTTCTGATTTTTGTTGTTAATGTGGGGTCATTGTCCTGCTACAGAATGAATTAGAAACCAATAGGACAACATTCTGTTGTATGCAGTCACTCCATCTAATGGCTGGTAAACTGTAATATATTACAGGTTTAGTTATCCTATATCTAAAGCCTGATCTGTACTTGCAGCTGTTCAATCATATGGAGTCTAATATATTATGAAGCTAATCTGTGCAAAATGGTGAATTAGCATTCAGTATATAAGACTCAGCCAGTGACAGCCGTACTTTACCTGAGGGTTATTAGAACGTGAAATGGCAAACGTCATTTTTAGTTATTCAATAGAACATTATTCCAAAGTATTTGAGACATTTGCATCGTCATTCCTAATGGCAGTAGCTTTCTAAGAAGACTTTGATTAGAAGTTTATAGCAGAAAAAATGGTTATTTCATAAGCACAGGAATATGTCATACAAATATGCTCTTTTTTGCACAGGAATTTCAGGGATTTAGAATAGACTCAAAAAGAGTTCATTTGCACACAATAATAAACAAAAAAGCCCCACTGAGTCTTTCTTTTAATGAAGCAAAGAGAGCACTGCATTTGGAGCAGAGTGTAGTCTTGAAACAGATCTATCCTGCAAAAATGACTGCAGACTAACTGGTTTCAATGGGACCTGCACAGCACAGTGTAAGGGATAGCAGATAGCAATATCCAATCCCCATTTACATTCACCAGGAACACATATACAATATATTATATTAACTATAAATTTAATGTAAAATATACAGATATTCTAGAGGCATAAACGTTTGCTACTGGTGTTCTTAGGCTTTTTACTTTGCAAAATGATTATAGCTTGGTTGTGCTTGCTTTGAATATCCAATCATTTGATACCTGGGATGGATCTGGTCCAGGATTCATAGCATTTGCTAGCAAATGACATTGAAGAAATCCATTCCAGGTTTGCTTGATCACCTAGCTTCACTGGTGAAAGTGTATTCTCTCCAGGCTTGGAGAACTTTAATAAATCAAGCCCATAGACCTTTATAAAAAGAATATTCAACTAACAAATACGTAATATAGTATAATAATCTAGTACAAAGAAACACAAACAAAAAAACACAGAGGGTTTCTGGTCATACTCTGAAATGTGTAAGCTCCCTGATCAAAGCAGATTCATCCTAGCAGAAAGATAATCAGTAGCTCTGGGCTCTTTTGTTTTGCATAATGCTGTCAATCTAACACTGCAAACATGCTTACAGGAGGGGGAAACTCTGAGGGTAAAGTTACTTTATTGCAGTTATTTTAATCATCAGAACCCCTGAAATGTGTCAGCTGCTCCCATGTCAGCTGCTCCCATGTCAGCTGTCTGATTTCTTCAAGAAATACAAGAATACACATTTATGATAATTTAGGACCGAATATTTAGATTTTTGCATAAGGCCAGTCATGGTCTTGGGTCTCTTTAATAAGGAAGATAATGTGCAATGTGAGCTAAACAAAGAATTACAAATACCTCCTTTGCAGAATGATTATACATTTATATGTGTTCAACACTGGCTAAGACAAATGTTTTCAAACCGTAATAGGAAAGAACATGCAGCCTAAGGGAGCTATTAGCATTAACTTGAAGAAATAACAAAGAAATGTGCCTACACTGAATAAAATTCCTCTGTGGACTGAGAGTCTGACAATAAGGACTTTCCAAACTAAAATTCTTTTAATTTAAATGCCTTGCAATTGTTTCTTCACATCAGTTTCTTCCAACAGCGTTAGTGCATTGAGAAATTAAAGAATCAGTTAAAGAATGTATCAAGAACCCTATCCATGTATTTTTTCAGTGCTAGCCAAACACGCTAAACGATTTTCTCTGTGGTTCCCACCCTAAAATGTTAGAGTGGAGGTGAGCAAATTAGTATCTGGTATTTTTGGCAAACCACACCTTCTCTGCAATCCCAAAATCCATAAACAACTTAATTTATAATTGTTTTAGACATACAGTTTATATGGGCGTTCCCCAACAATGTAGAGGAAGCGGTTGTTAGTGATCAGTTCAGTTGGATCTCTAATGCCTGCTAATAGACAATGATGCTGCTTTTTGAATTGCTGTATTCCTGCTGCAGGTTACTCTCATTTGCCCCCATTCCTCCCAAAAAAGAGAACAGGATGCTTGACAGAGAACCAAAAAGCCTTTCTCTAAAGCAATTATCTACACAGAACAATCACTATTGAGTAAACTGTAAACTTTACCAACAAAGCTTCTTCCTATAAAAAATGCATATTATACAATATTCCTGCACCAGATGGGGGGGTAGGGGGTTCTGGGTTAACTTGGCCCACCTAGCTGAAGGCAGGCAGATTCCGTTCCTTTTGCCCATCAAGTACTAGATTGGGACCCCCAAAAAAGAGACCCCGCTAATGGAGAGCGACCAACCATATGGCCAGGAAGCTCTTCTTAACGTCATTGCTACCCTGGAGGCACCATCACCCGCCATGCAAGCATGAAACACCAAAACAGACTAGTGATAAATCTAACAAAAATAAAAAAATAAGTGCTCAGTGTAAACACTGGGCAAGGATGTAAAAAATTGCCCATTCAGGACTAGCTGCAGCCAACCCTAAAATGAGTGTTGAAAACAGCGAAAGTAAAATATGCCTGGGCACAGAAAACACCCCCAGTGGGACAATTCACCATGGCTTCAGCACTTCTAAGCCCCTTGGTGGATTTGGGTCTGTCTGGGAGCTTATTCTTGGGGTGGTCTCCTCTGGCCCTATTTCCAAGGGAGTAGAGCCTGTCCAGCCCCTTGCAGAGCATCAATATCTGGTTCTGCATCCTGCCAGGCAGTACTGATCCACCACCATTCCTCTGGTAAGGACGGTAATGTCATCCCCATTTCTGAATACTGATAAGAGCGGATACTACACTTGATCCTAGCCAAAGGGCAGAGAAGCAATTTACTGTACCTCTCTAGCCACAAGTACAGTAAAAAAGCACAGTTTTTGAGTTAAAGTGCCTCCACATGGAATTTTAATACTTATAGATGTGTTGATCTCATGGACTAGTTGCTACTGTTGACCTTCACATCACTACTTTCCAATGTAATGAGTGGGGTCAGTTGGGGGAACCAGTTATTGCTGCACTAAAAACAACATTCTCAGAAGTGTCATTTATGGGAACCATTTTTTAACAAACAAAGTAGAGTTCAGCATTCTGGGATTCTGGCACATTACTAGCACATTACTGGTTTATATTTCACCTGAATAAATGAAAAGAAATATACTTTTGTGCAATTTCATTCCAGTTCATAAACTGTCCAGAGGGTCAGAAATATTACAGAGTTAATTGCTTGATCTGTTACCAACACCAATAAAACCAATCCTCCTATATCCGTATAACCATATTATGCAAGCTCATTTTGTATGTTTTGCTCTATCATAGCGAACAAAGTTGTGTAATACAAAGCCAGCAAAGGTATAGTTACTGATCTGAGCTACAATCTGGTAGTGCTACACTACATCTCACTGTATTATGCTTCATGGAACCGCATAATGTCACTGATTACTCCAGAGTCATATATTATCCATTCCGAGAGGTATAACTCACTTGCTGTTTATATATCTTCTTTCTCTATAAAGTCTTTATCAAATCTTGATTTATGGATACTTTGTTTTCTGCTCCTCTATATATTATATTGACAGATTTACGATTACAGTGGAAGAGCAGATAATTTTGTTTTTTGTTTGGACTGAGAAAGAAAGGATTAAAGCTTCTGCAAGTAAGAATGGCTGTCTATCTCCATAACTGTGGCACCGCAGAGCACCAGCATTCAGCATTCTACCCCACACGCCCATATTCACCCCTCTTACCATTAACACATAACACCATTGATGGTTAATGGAAGGGTTAGATCTTCTATATGTGATGAAGTCCCACAGTTATACATCATAGAGCTCTAACCAACATTTTAAATGCAACCTATTATGGAAATATTTGATATTCTAAAACATTACCATTTGACACTGCTCCATTAAAAAACCCCTGTTCCCTAATACAAAGTGGGATTTTCTGTAGGGAAGCAGTGGTGACACTGAAGAAGTATAACACACTCCTACTAATTCAGGCTCACATATAATAAATTACAGAAACCACCAACTTTTTAGGTACAAAAAATAAAATCAATCATATTTATTCTAATAACCATTAAAATATGCCAGTCAGCCATAAAAATAAAGCCACACAATAATGTATTAATCATCATTCAACTGAGCCATAATAGCTCAATACTAGAAAATTTCCAGAAACTTTTTGAAATAATTCTGCCTTTGATTCAACGCATTTAGTTTTTTAATGTATCATTAGAGTGGATTTCACAGACAAGGAAACCCTGTATGATAGACCGCTCTGACATCCTGTGTGTTATCCAGTTAGTTGCAGTATTCTAGTCAGAGGTAACAACACGCCGTCTGCACAGTCTGTTAGCTAAAGGACGCCCCATTTGTCATAATTCAGAGCCACAACTTTCCAATCATCATTGCCCATGTTCCCTACTGAATAAAGAGATTTGATCTAGTGCAAGGCTTGTGCAGAGGGACCACTGTTTCAATACAAAGGAGCAAGAGTCTCACTATTTGCATTTAGCCTTTTTAAACTGGTTCAGTAAGTCAGTAAGTAATATCAAGTAACTTTCACCAATGAGCTTCAATTAACAATCAATTAATTAATGAGCAACCACTTACTTTGGCAACTCAGTGTTTCCAAAACCATTACCTAATACCTTTGTAAGCATTGACAATTAGAGATGAGTTAGATGGGGGCCCAAGAATGCCATTGCCAGGAGCAATTGAAATGCTAAATGAGAAATACAATGTTTTAATATAAAACAAAAGGAATGCAAAGGGATTTACTGTAAATTATATTCAAGCCTAATTTGAAAAAAATATTTGTATTATTTTTTAGTTTTTGCCACAAAAGTCTACAAAATACTGGTCCCATGGCAGTCAGGATGGCTAGACACAACATTTATGAGATAAAGGTCAGACATTTAGACTGCTGGACAATCATTTGTGTAAGCAATTTTACTATGAATGCACATGCTTTTATTTCCCAAAGGTGTATAATTATGTGTACAGAAGAAATAGATGGTAATGGCTATGGCAGCGTATGGTTAGCAGCCAGACAACCCTGCAACTGACATATCTTAGGAGAAAATATTACAAGTAATTGACTAATCGTACCTCATTGGACCTTGTCTGTATATTCATATATAGAAAACCCTGAAATTAGTATTCTATATTAGCTTACATCAAAAGTATACCAGAGTCACTACCGTTATAGTCTGGGCCCCAAAATATCTGTATTTTCTGTGTAAATTGTATTCTGTGGAAACCACATTTAAATTTTAGATCAAGCCAAAACTTTTTTTCTTAGTTTTTGGTAGAATATGAAAAGGTTAGAACCTATGGATAATATTGCTATTCAAGAAAGGGGTAACACTCTCATTGATACAAACGGTTACTAGCAAAGGCACACTTTTTACTTCCCATATTACAATTACTGTGCAAGGATACACCAACACCGCACATACTAAGAAAACATGTATGAAATGTCATTCCCCTAACAAGCTAGCCATTTTAGTGCCCCAGAATGAAGTGTACAAGACCAAGATCTTTAAAGCAGAACTATACCCTACTATACTCACCTGTTCCTGTCCTTTCGCATGGAGCCACAATCTTCTTTCTTCTTTACGTCCTAGATGCGATCTTTAGTCATCAGCTTGGCCAAGCTGGGATGTTATTACTCAAGCATTTGGGTGTTGGCAAGTGTGGCATGAAAAGCATTTTTGACAGTTTCCTGGAGAGATCAGGCAGGTAAGAATACTTACTGCAGAATGGATATCACCTGTCCCTTTTTGCAATAATACCGTACTTGATCCAAAATTTGTAAATAGAATCTCAAAAACTACAACATTTATATACAAATAACTTTTATTTACAAAACATAAATAATTTGGATTATAGTGGCTGCACTTTCACTCCATTAATTCTTCTACTTCTTTTTGGAACCAGCAAAATGTGATCACCTATTGGATACACAAAAATACTCCTTTTGTGAAAGGGCCTAACCAGTGGACAGCTAATAGAAAGTGAATAGCAGAAAAAGGAATCAAATGTAAGCATGGAAGAAAAAGATACAAACAGGAGTTGTTGAAACGGTTTATACTATTTAAAATAGGGAATTTGTTTTTTTTCCTAGTGATTAGTTCAGGGGGTAATTGGGGTAGGATTGTCAAGGGGGAAATATTATTGTCTGAAGATCGGCTATAATAAGTGTCTTGAAATGTATCTCCAGGCACGGAACTTTTCATAGATTGTATTGTATAAACAGACCTAACTTCTGCTCAGGTTTGCTATGTGGCTAGGTCACTTTACAGTTCCTTGATTCAATCATTTTAATTTTGTTGAATAATAAGCTCAAGCTGTACTCATAGCCCACTCCAGATATACGATTTTGCAGGCATTGTACTGCGGCAATAGTGTCAATTATCTGCCACCCTCTCTCCTTGGACATTTAAAGAATGCTGAATATTCTAGAGCTAGCCAAGGGTGGCCTTTCAAGGTGGACACACATATTACCATCTAGCTATCCAAAAGACATGATGAGTCTATAAGATCATAGTTACATCTCCAATGATGTCTGAGGCCAGCTTAATGATGAGTGCTGGTATTTATTGCATCATAAAGCAAATAACTAAATTTGCTAATTAGGAGTAGAAAAGGGTAATTATTAAAATTCCCCCATAACAATACAGAGTAATAATGTCACCACGATACATTCCTGTTAGGGTTAATGAGGAAAGACAGGGAGTCTGTCGCTGGATTTGTGCAGCAGAGCGCTGCGATGCTCCCTCGTGGTGGAATGTACATATTCTTTATTCCTCAACTTGTTAAGGATGACTTAATAGCAAGAGATTTAGAAAGATACACGCCTAATTAAGCAAGCATATGCTTTATGGACATCAAGTGCTCGCACAAGATGTCTGTAGCGAGGGTTACTATGGAAACCCAATATTTCAGGAAGACATATTTCAAGTAAAATTAGGCCAGACATCATATTTTATTACCAAAAATATTATAGGACAAATTAGCACAATGTCCCTAATGCTAATCTATCTGATTGACATGCATTGTTCATTTCGCTGGAACTACCATCAAAGAAAAAAGTTTTTGTTGTAATATAAAAGCAAGTTATTCATTTTTGGTAACAAAATCTTTAAGAGATATCGAGATTCGAGATATCGAATTAAAAGCAAACAACCTAAAAAACAGTTCAAAACAATAAAACAAAATTTCTAACCACATGACACCAGTAAACTGGGTATACACAGTCAGTGTACTTTGTTCTCACAGCTGCACAAACTATTTTACATTGAAACTTGGCAGTGCAGCATTTTTGTGTAAGCATAGCTGTCATTTTGTAATATTGGCACGTTTCTTCTAAGGAATTATTGGACACACAAGTCAGCCAATAACACCATTTTAACATGCTGATTTTATTATCTTGATTCCATTTCTCTTAGTTTGCTAGAACTTTTTAAAAGTCACCTATGAATAGTAGTAAAGCATATCTAAACTCAGAATTTTCACTTTACATAAAAGGGTAGAGAACCCTTTTATGTAACGTAAAAATTCTGTTTTTTATTTTTTTAGGTGTAACACCCTTTTTGTTTTTTAGGAAAAAAGGGTGCAGCACTGTCCTCTAATTCTTGCCCGCCTAGGCGGTCAAGAATGAATGAGAGTGCAAAGCCTCTGGGATACCTACGTCAGGCATCCCAAGTTGCTAGGGAATGCGCAGTGAGATCGGCAAATGTTTTTGTCATCCTACGTCACCCGATTTCACGCCTGGGTTGAGTGACGTAGGATAAAGAGCCCGGAAGAGAAGATGAAGATGGTAGCGCCCGAAACACCAGCTCTGGGATGGATGCTGAGACGAGGCAGGACCCGATGCGGACTGATGAGTGATCGGACTGCCCTGCGGGATTGAAGGTAAGGCCACAGAAGGATTTGCATTGTTGGATAAGCAGAATGAGTTAGATGTATTAAGCTTTTTTGCTCTGCCACTTGCTAAGGTAAAGTCCAACTTTATCAAAACATTTATTGTTTTTAAAACGCTTGAAGAGTTAAAACCTCTGTAAATATTGATATTACATTAAAAATGTGTGAGAACTCAAAAAAGTCTCTTTTGAAGGAACTAGCTAAAAAAATCCACTTTATCAAATTTTGGTCTGAGTGCCATCTTTAAAAACTTAAGGACCTATTTATAAGGAATTTCAATTGATGATCTTGAACTAGGTAATACATCTTGAATGGAGTAAGTAATCTTCATTGTTCAACCATTGTTGAAATACGTTCAATAAACTTTCTAAAGGTTTCTTTTAACTGTCTATGCTTGGAATCCTTCCAAAGGACAATCTTGAAATGCTGCTGTCAAATTAATCAAAATAAACCTAAAATTAGTACAATATGTTTGATAGCTGAATAGGAAACAATGTAAAATATTAGCAAATAATACATGAATCTTAAAAGCCTACGCAGTTTTTAGATTGATGTTTACACAATAGCAGGAAGCACTCTTGTGAAGAGATACTCAAGACACACTAACCCAACCCAAGGAAAATAGATTAAAAAATTTAACTTGTATAAATAGCTACATAGTCTACTAAAGTTAGGATACCGAAACAAAAAAGTTATTTGGCTTAAACTGATGACTAACAATAGTCCTACATGTAGGCATTTCACCCATAAGTACATTTCTAGTGCAAATTGAACTGAGGATGTCTCCACATAGCATCACCCATACTTCCCCTATTCATAGAGCACTATCATGCAAAATGCCTCCTTTGTAATATGCAGAATGATTGGTTCATATTCTTCCTAAATCATCGTCTCAAGATGGTACCTGCAGCATTTTCAAGCTCACCTACATCTTGTCCTGAGATTTACAGTCCTACTGCACTACTATACAACAAAATCAATAGGATCAAACTAAACAGCTGGATGGTATTTTACCACCCTAATGGGTAACTCGAAAAAAGAATAAACACAATGACCTTGTAACCACTGCAAGATATTTTTTAATGCAAGTATTCCCATGCTGCAGTTGTATGCATACTTCTGGTCTTAGGTACCAGTTGCATTTGTTCCCACACATCCAGCTTGTGAGTTTGCCAAAAAAGAACTGCAAACTACTTGTACCAGTTGTAGGTTCTCCTGCAATCCTTAAAGCTGTTAAAGTCTTAGGTAAAGGTGCTATTACTTCTCAGACATTGTCTTAGGGCTACACCCGTTGGCAGCTGATGTGGGATTATCTGGGACGTGGAGACTAAGTGTCTCCGGGTCTTCACTAGATCACCCCGCAAAGGATGATGGGCCAGTGACCCTAGTGGTCACCGGGCTACTTTGCTTTGGGGAAAACAGGTCGCGAGCAGAACTGAGGGCTTCTGTGTAGAGACAGCCAAGATAAGGTACTGCGTAGGATGACAGTGAGAGGCAAGGTCTAGGCAGACTGAGGTCAGGGCAGATGGTAGGAAAGCGTAGTTAGAGTCCATGCACAGGTCAGGACAGGCTGCAGACAAGCGTAGTCTAGAGCCAGGCACAGGTGAGGAATCCAAAAAGGCAAAAATGGCATAGTATAACTGAGCAAATCACAGGCAGCAAGGATGAAAATCCAGCAATCAGAGCCTGGAACAAGCAGGGTATAAATAAGGATAGCAACCAATAGCAAGGAAAGATTAGAACCAGGAATTAGTATGCTCATTGGCTGCTGCACATACTGTGAAATCCCCTTCAGCTGTGCACAGCCTCAGAGTAGGTACAGGGGATGTTCAAAATATTCTTTGCACAGCTAAAGTGAGGCTAAGGATGCTGCAAGCCGCTGGACAGATGATCTATGGGCGGAGTGGAAACACATTCGTTTATAAAGCAGTGCAAACATTTTTGCTACATGCACTGCTTTTTGCTACATGCACTGAGGGGAATGACTTCCCCTCAGACCATGTTTGGTTAATGGTAGATTCACTGCTTTAGAAATAGACCCTTTGGCATCTTGCCTATAGTTCCCTGAGGAAATTATATCTGACTGAAACTCTGGCTATGTCTGCTATTGGGGATGTCCACTGCTACCGCCAAACAGACATTTCTGCTTCAAGTTCAAGGCTTTCTGTATACACAACTTCCAATTTACCACCAGTTTATTATAGGAAAATAAGCACAGTGGAGAAGTCTAATATCTGCTTCGGGTGAATGGGGCAGATCTTCAGATAAATGCACAATATATAGAGAATAGAGAACATTTATCATTTGGCAGAATGATGTGCCTGGTTGCAAAAAGTACTGAGCTGAAACTATTTTATTACAAGCCTTGTTTTTCATGGTTGTTTTATTTGCATTCGAGAAAATAGAAAGGTTTGAAATGAAATTGCACAATTTGTACTTTAAAAAGTAAGATATCAGTTACCAAATATACTTCAATAACTATTTAATTGATTACTACTCCTAATTTGAAATCCATTAATAGGCACCTTTAAGCAAAGTTACTGTACTAAGCAACTTATTTGCTGTAAGGCCCCTTACCACAGGTGTGGATTTACTTTGCTCATTGAAACTCCATTCAGGGAAGAATGTAAATATCCAATACTGCTGGGTGTCTTACTTTTCATTTATGTGGAGGAGCTGGTGATTGGCCCAATGTAGTTAGTTACTTTGGAGCAAAGAGGCAGTCCTCAGTCCCGCATAAGCTTGAACTACAATGACTTGTAGTTTAAAAAGGTCATTCACCAATGGTTGAACAAATGCAAGCTTAAAGTGGACCTAAACTAAAATTCTTACCTTGCATAAAGGGTAGACAGCTCTTTTAAGGAAAAAATGACCTTTTTTTTAGGGAGGGGGTGTCTTGATCACTGCGGCAGAATAGGAGTGCAGAGCCTCCGGGGATATATACTTTATGCATCCCAGAAAGCTACTGGCTGCTCTTTCTGCGCATGTCCGATTTTTGGCATACACAGAAGAAGCTTTTGCTTCAATAGAGTAAAAAAATGCTCAGTGAGATCGTCCTCTTTTTTTTTCCCCATCTAGGTCACCAATTCTTGTGCCTGTGCAGTGCGAGATCGGTGACGTAGGAAGAAGGCATTAGAAGGGCAAAGAAGATGGCGGCACCCAGTGCTTCCTTAAAAGGGCAAAGAGTGGTATTGCTTTAATGGTAACCTATACTTTTCAGGTCTGGACAGCTACACAGGATTGAAATGAGACCACACTCAAAGGTTTATCATGCCAAAACTCTCCAACAACTTCCTAAGTGGGCCATAAGGAGACAATTTCATGTTGGCCAGAAAGGACAACACACAGAATTGATGTTAAACTGTAAAAAAGAAAAAAAAATGTCATACTTCTTTCAGATAATGGTGGCCCCATGCCAAAGAGACAAAGTTTTTTTTTTCTGTAGTAAATAAGGGGAAGGCTAAAACCAATTTCATGGATTCTATTTCTGTTTCTTACCCTGTTACTGATTTTCTATTACTTACTCTTTGGTAAAAAAAAGTGGTCAGAATGACAGAGAATGATAGTAAATCTCTCGATTTGAGTCTCAGACATGAGTTAATCCTACCCAACTCTACCCACATTTATGGCCGACATACAACTCCATGTAAAGCTGCTTGTCCGGACTATAGTTTTTACTGCACTTTGTGTTTTGGTCTATTACTTCTTAAATGAAGATCAGCATTTCAATTTATATTGAAGTTTCTAAGAATTTAGGATTTGTTACACATGACAGTTTTACTCGTTTAGTGAGGTGAAATAAAGTAGAATGGGATTTAATAGTCCATTAAAATCCTACTTTTTGACATGTCGTAGAAATTTTATGGGGGCACTGAGCTAACGACTCCTTGACCCTAAAATAAACATATTTGCGATCCATAAAAATGTCTATTTTGCAAACCGGAAGGTAAATTGATTCTAGCCAGGCCATTAATATTAAGGACCACTATAAAAAACAGCTTCATGTGAAAAAAAGAATGTTGGAACCTTCACAACTGCAAGCAGGAAAACTTCCACACTGATTGGAATTAATGAATCAATGCACCTAAATTTGAAATTAAATTATATGAAAATCGCTGGTAATATTAGTCACCAATATGTATGCAAATACTCCCATGTTTGTTTATTTGACTTTATATTGGTTGTGCGGCTTGTTGTTTATCTTATCAATCATTTTACGAAAAGGAATGTTTATTAGTTGGCAGTCTTTCTCTATGAGAACATGAACAGGAAGTAAGCTTTGCAAAAGGCAAGCAGCCCAATCTCTCTGTCACCACTGAAATAACAGGTTCACATAAAATTAATAATTTATGACATTCTTCTAGAACTTTTTCCTTTAATTACTTGTTCTTGTAATTTTCACAAAATCAAAACTAGTTTTGTCAAGGCTGGAATGCTTCTTTGTATGAAATTTCATTCTATGTCTTATCAATGCATCTAAACTCCAAATAAATAACGTCCACCCCTGCTTGTTGTAGACAGTTAAGGCATCGGTGAGGGAAGCCACTACTTTGACTGGCAGGCTCTACATTGAGAGTGACATTGAACTAAAAAGGAAGCAAGAATGTCATTGCAATTTATATTACCCTAACCTGCCCTAAAATGCTGTGATTGGAAATCCAGAAAGCAGGTAGAATGCCACTGCAATTTACATTGTGCTAACCTAACCTTTGTAGTCGTAAAAAAGAAGAGGGGGCACGGCACACGCCGGCCCCACTACACTCCTGCCTATGTGTCACTGAAAGGGGAAGAAACACACGGCAGAGAGACATCATTATACCAAAACCTGCCCACTCTCCCATCGCAAACCTGTGTTCTTTGTGTAACTTTGTGTTCAGAGATACAACCTGCCCACTGCCCTGAGCCTGCAATTCCATACGGGAGACGTGGTCCGCGGCATCCCCCCGAGTAGAATCCTTCTCCCATCAGAGCCAGAGCAGTGGACCACCAAATAAATATTCACAAAATAGGAGTGGGACATGTGCCCATTCCCTAAAAAAGTGAGGGCACAGCACTTCCACCCATGCCCGCCCCACTAGACCTTTTAAACAATTTAACATATAAAAACCATTAAAATAAATTTTTCTTTACAGGGAGCCCCTGCTAGTATTTGCAATATTTTCAGCTCACAGTATACTAGCGACAACAGCAAGAGTAAGGACACAACATAATAATTTAATAAACAATTTGGGGATCATTCAAGAACTGCCTCCTTGTACTGGAAGTCAATGAGAGAATCTAAAAATTTCTACTTTGTTCTACCAACTAAGCTAGCTTTTCCCAACCAGGACCCTATGGAACCTTTGGGATTTCTTAAGCATACCTAAATGCAAACAACCCCTTTTATTTAGAGTAAAAATTTTGTTTGTAGAGCCTCCCGGGATACCTACGTCACACATCCCGGGAGGCTCTTGGCTGCTCTTTCTGCATATAACCTAGCATCTCAGGCAAGCGCAGAAGGAGCCCTTTCATCGATAGAAAAAAAATTTCCAGTCTCACACATGTGCAATGTGAGATCCGCTGATGCAGGAAGAAGAACCCGGAAGAAGAGAGAAGAAGATGTCGGCGGCTGGCACTTCCTCTGCGCCAGGGCGAAGACAGATACTGGGACGATGTGGGACCCGATGGAAGAAACCTCCTGACAGATAGACTGCTCTGCAGGATTGAAGGTAAGTATGATTTTTTTGTTTTGGGTTTACTTGCACTTGAAAAGGTTGCAAGCAGTTCCTTGAGTAATCAACAATGAGCACTCTTAACACCGACTGCCAATTCAAGGATTTCTCAAGAAGAATGTTTCCTATTAACCAATGACCATTAGTGAAAGGGGCCCTTCAAATAACCATCAGCATGAGGTAGTCATCTAGAGAAACCCGCAGCTTCCATGGAACCCCTGGTTGAAAAAGGCTGCATTGGATGGTAGAATAAAGTTGTTTTTTTCTGATTTGGCTTTACACAGGGTAAGCTCAAATAATACAATTTCCCGCAAAAATGATACTGATGATAAGAAACCAATCTATTCAGCCATAAAATGTAGCAAGAACTTTCATTCCTGAGCTTCACTCTAAGGGCTCTAGTTATAAAACAGAGAATCAGACATTGGTTTCAATGGCAGTAACTGATTCCCATCAAGGAATGTTTGAGGGAATGTCAGATTTCCTGTTTCCAGAAAACCTGATATTTCATAGTAATATTGTACTAGTTGTATAAAATGCTGTTTTTTGCATTTACTTTACTTAACAAAAACAACAAGGGGAAAAATAACTATACAAATGTTTTTTTTAGAATAACTATTTGCAAGATTTACTAAATACTTCCAGTGCAAAACAAAATTGTTATTTTGGGGTAATGTTTCTCAATCATAAACTTCACTCAGCCAAAAGACAACCACAGTAAGTGTTAATAAATAAAATTTACTATTATGTATGAAATAAGACTTTCCTCTGCTAGATAATTCTGCAAACTTTAACAGTTTTTTCAAGTGTATGAGAAATGTTAGTTCTTGTCTGACAGCATCAAATCAACCTTCGTGCCATTTACACAGGCACCAAGCTACCATCCTTGTTACGTGTCTGGGCTATTTATTAGGACATTTTATAGAAACAGAATTTATTTGTCAATCGTTATTTTTGTGCTGAGGGTAGTCAAGTTTCTTTTCCAAATCACCGAAAGTGCCTGCGGATTTTTCTCCCCCTCGTATCTGACTTTACGCACCTCACATAGCTGTAAGGAAATACCTATTCTAAGAAAAACATCCAGCTGAAACGCTAACGGTAACATTGGCTGCCCAAAGTTTCTTCCTCTTGAGATTAATGAGCAGAGTTATATAGCCAAGCATATACAGAAAAATAACAGTTTATTCTATAGCAGGAGCCTGTACCTTTCCTTAAAGCTTGCTTGTACAGGAGCACACTGACCTTTTCCTGAACTATTGTCTTAAAAAGCTTTTTTTTTCATCACCATTATTCTTTACGGAAAACTACAGTAGGGGGAAAAAAATCAGTATTTAGACAATCCTTAGTGATAGGCAAATCATAAAGTTCAGTTAAAAAAAGTAAAATAACTGCTTGCCTGCATGCATTTTGTTTATGGATGCAATATTTTGTTAAAGAAAACGAATATATTATTTTGGTGGTTGCACCCCCATAAGCTGTCTTTTTGATATTTGGTGGGAGTGCCTTAAAGTCAAAAACTTTGGATCTGTTTATTTAATGTAATTCGTTCTCTTCTGCATTGCACAGTGTAGAAAGACCCTGGGTCGCCTTGCTGCATAAAAAGATACTGACTCAAGTTTAAGGATGGGCTGGTCACCTTTATATTTTTGGATATTAGAGGCATAATTGCTAAAGCCTGAGACCATCTTTTTTAAATTTAGGGGAGGTAAAACAAAGAAGTATAGGTACGATGATCAAAAAAATTTTAATGCTGTAATAACCATGCCAAGTACCTTGGAATTTGGACTCTCTGGATGGAATACCTCTGCCCAATTATATATTACTTTTAATAATTATTATTTTTATTAATTTAGTTTAAAATCAATTATTAATCATTATAGATTACTTCCCATTTTGCATCCCTGAATTTCAGAGTTCAAGGCAAGTACTTTCTGACCTCCTGTTTTTACTTCATCTTCCCTTTTCCTTTCCTTTTTCCGAATTCCTCATATGTATCTACTTTCCTCAATAATTTAGCAACTTTCCTGCATATAAAGGAAAGGTATAATTTTGCTATAACAGAATTGATAGATTTAGCAAACTGTACTGCTTTATATTTCTATGCAATATAATTGTTAATTGTTACATTTTTTCATACTATGTTCTTGAAATTAACATAACTTTCATGCTTTTTGCTCACTTTTAATACAATTTTCCTGTATTTTCCCTTAAAATTTCTGTAAAGAAGTTGACTTCTTTATTTTCTTCTATGCTAAGAAGAATTGAAAAAGAATTAAAAAGAATTATAGTTGATATTCTATTTCTTTCTTATCTCTATAATGAATCCCATTTGTGTAAAAGGAAAAAAAAATCACTGCAAGCCCAAACATATTTACTAAATATTCTGCATATTTAGTAGTATTTATATAAATTCCTTTTGGGGGTCTACATTTGTTCTCCAATTTTGGAAACTAGATTGGCACATTAGGAAAAATGGGAACAGTAAAACATAAATGCTCCAGACACAAGCCAGTGTCTCTGCTGAAATACAATAGCCACCCAGGATATGGGAAGATGGAATTATGGAGCAAATTTATAAGTACATACCAAAGCTCTGGAAAGATGCAACTGGATACATTGCTCAACTGGATACATTGCTCACTTCAACTTAACCCCCACAACTTAGTCACGTGGTTCTAATCACCAGAGTGTTGTCAGTGTGTCAAGATAGATTTGGATGTCATATTATAATTCCCATTTCTGTTTTACATAATCATGATGCCATGCATTCTAGGACAAGGTGTTAATTGCTTGACTTACATGGTTGAAGATTGGAATTGCTGACAAATCTCCAAAAAGAATACGTATGGTAAAATAGAAAATTATGTGGCCCTTGTCCTCTTTTAATAAAGTTTGTTCCATGTTGACATACTGTAGATGTCTTTTCTAACATGACAGCAAAACCACTGATTAAGGGGTCTGAGTTTCTATAGCTTTCAGAATGAAAAAAAAATAATTTATCTATTTTAATGTTTTTACTCAAAACCAATAAACTGAAAAGCCCAAAAAGCAGGAACAAATAATACACTGACGAGATATGAACATATGATATATTATGCTCTGAAATCTAGAACAGGGAGAAGTCATCCTAAAGCTGATCAGTGCTAAAACCTTGTGAGTTTAATCTTTCTGGGAGTGAGGGAAAGTTTAATAGGTGCAGGTACTGGGAGGATAATGCTAGATGATATCGTTGACCTTGCTGCCTGGCTCACCCAGTTGATGCCGTTTTTTTTTTTTTTGGTAGAATCAGAATCACGTATTCAGGTCAGAAGTTCTATTATCGCACCAACTTTATTTTCTCCATATTTGTCCAAGATCAGTAAAATTTTTGAAGCCAAACACAGCCAGGTAATTACGTTTTCAGAAGGAGGCACGGTATAGTAGCCTTCCTATTTCTCAGTTCAGACATTAGTAAAGAGACTTTTAATATTTGTCTATAGATGACCTTGAATTACCTGGCAAATGCATAAATATACCTATTGATCTGCCAGAAGTACAGTGAAATTTTAATTTTCTATTTTGGACTGACAGAATAAAGTCTTTTTGTGAACTTTTGCTAAAACTACTCAACCACTCCCACTGCTCCAATGCACATCATGGCGAATAATTACCTTGAACTCTAAAAAAAAAAAGAACAGGGAGGATTGAATAGATAGAGACTGGAATAATATAGGCAGAAAGCACAGGACAGCTCTGAATTTCTGACAAGATTATTTACCTTTGCATGCCAAAGTGACAGGTTCGCATTTATCCTTTCACCCCTAGTTACATAAATCCATCTCTTTCTTTACTCTTTCTCACTCTCTTTAGTCACAGAAAATCAATATGCCCAATATTTCCATGTATGAAGGAACATGTGACCGATTTCCCACTCCTCTAAAAAAGCAGTGCTGGGTATAGGTCCTGCATTGTCATATGGTACATGCAGTTTTCGTTTTAAGGGTAGGGCATACTGGGCAATTGTCCCTCCTCTCCTAAATGACCAGCATGGCAGGATGTGCAGGAAACTGGGATACTGTACCAGGGGGACCCCCACTTCATTTGCTTAGCGCCCCATTTGGTCTAAAACCATCTGTGGATACATGAATTTCAGCACTTGATAAGCTCTGATTAGAAATATTTAGAGCTTAGACAAGCTTCAGTAGGTGAACAGAATGACAGAGAGGACAGGGATAGTAAAATATATGCTGGTGGACTTGAGTAAATAAAAGTGGACCTGCTGCTTTGATCTGATATTATTACAGCAGCATGTCCTTCTAGTTACTGACCCCTGAGGTTTGCTTTCTGCAAATATTCTGACCACTGACTTCAGCTATAAATAACAGCCCATCTTAGAACTGGATTTTATACAGACAGAAGTAGATGACAACATAGACAAGGCTCATAAAACAACACTGCTTAGAGAAATATGCTGGCTGCCAGTTCTGACCTCTCCATCTAAAATGCCTGATGCCTGGCTATCATGCTGATTCTCTATAAAACTTCTAGTGAGTTACACCAAAGTTGTGCAGTTCTAAGTTCACTCTCTACTGTCATCGGCAAACTAATAGAGACAGTCCTTGCACAAACTGAATAAAATATTAATTCCTTACATCTTAGTTTGGTATTAAATGTTGATTCTTATGGTTTCAGATTGTGTATAATAGTTGAAATATAAGCTAAAGTTGCATAAACAAGAGTATCTCATATTCCCTGAAGATACATTGCATATGCCATGAAAATACAGCTGCAGTATTCTCATTTAGGAAGATTTTATTGCAGTCATTCTTTTAGTGTTCTTTTGCTTGTGTGGCAGTGCAGTTTTTCCTCCTGAAGGGGAAAAGAAACAGTTTGGCCAGAAACCACATATCACTTCCAGAAACTGCTCTACAACCCCAAGAATATGCAGTGGGGGCCCGAAATGCATAGCACTTCAGCTCCCTGCAACCGTCTAGGATTCTGTAGGGGCCCTAAAAAATAATGGGGACCTGGGAAAAGAGCTCAGCTTCCCCCCCAAAACCAGCCCTGTTTATGTAAAAAAAGTGACTTTGGCAGTGTGGGTGGTGCTGTACAAGTTGTTTTCCTACATTCTCTAATTCTGGAAATCTGGACCTGTGAACTGATAAATAAGTTGATTGCTTCTTCCAGATTAGTCACCAATCCTCCTGCAAATATCTTTTTTTTTTGGTCATTGAATAGTATTTTTTTTTCTACCAAGCTGTGCATATTTAAGTTGTGACTCAAATTTCCTATTATTGCAAGTTAGGACATCTCTCTACTGCCAATGAATAATGCTGGACCTTGGCCATAACCGGGCACATAATTTTCAGATTAGCAGAAACCATACCTATTATTTATAGTAGGTGGCGTCTGGGTTTTCTTTAGGAAACATTATTTTCTAAGTTACAACAATAAATAAAATGTGTTTGCTTGCTGTCAGAAGAAAATCTTATAAGTAGACCAGAAACAAATAGGCCTCTAATAAAATCTCATGATAATTTGTTGTTTTAATAAGCAATCCCTACACTTCTAGATGGTTTCTGTTGTTTAAAATGCAAAATGCATACATTTAAAGGGCAACTATAACCACTGAGTGACATTAATATTAATCAGAGCTTTTCAACTGCTGGGCAGCATAATGGAAAAGAAAGTGAAGAACTGACAAAAAAACAAATTAGTCCGCCAACAAAAATAAATACACAAACAGAAAACATTTTAAGAGCCTTAAAGAAGAACTTCAATAGTTGGGATAATGTAATACACAACATATTGTATTGATTGCAGGGGTCAGGTCTATGTAGCGTACTACACAGCACGTTGATTGTAGCTATTAAAACAATGTAATGTACAACTTAGAGAACACATTGCACAGTAAAAATTTTGCATCATAGGATATTGCATTGCAGGTTAGTAGGCATGTAAAATACCCCAATGTCAGTTATGGGAATTAAAAAAATATCCTGGGATTACGAGGAAGAAAAATGCAAAGTGTTGGTGTCTAGGTATAAATGGCTGATGTCAGTGTCTGTGGGGTGAAAAATGCATGAGTTTTGGGTGGAACAATAGTAAATAGTGTTAATGTGCAGCAGTGTCCAAAGGGGGTAGCAGAGAACAGTACCCAATGGGGGAAAATGAAAGAATCCAGAAAGGGGTAGTGGGAACAATAGTGATCAACAGCAGAAGGGGGAAAACAATAGTGTCCAGTGGAAGATAGGGGGTAGTTGTGGGAGAACAACAATTTTCAATGGAGGTGGGGAAGCTCAACAGGGTCCAAAAAGGGCTGGTGAGAACAACAGTGCCCAATATTGGTAAAGGGAAAACAATAGTACCCAGTGAAGGGGGGTAGTTGTGTCAGAACAGTGCCCTATTGGAGGTAAGGAAGCATTATGGTGTCCAAAAAGAGGTGGTGAGAATAGTGGTAAAGGAAAAACAAAAGGGGGAAAAAGTTGTGCCCAGCAGGGGTGTAGGGAGGAACACTACTGCCCAGTTGGGGGGCAATGGTAGCCAGCTGACATAGGTGAGAACAATGGTGCCCAGCTTGCTTTGAAGTCTATGTGCCCATGTAGCGGCTTTCACCCTCCTTCTTCTGCTTCTCCAGCAGACGCTTGATTTGTGAGAGCAGCCTATCTGTACGGGATAAATGATGGCGTCCTTTTACTTGTCTGCTGTTATTTATCCCCAAGCAACCAAACAAACATTACATCATCACCATAACCTGAAATACACTTAGCTGGAAAATAAAAGATTAGGTACTGGTGATGGATGCGTGTGAACATTACAGGGGTGCTGCCTATAAATAATCACAAGAGAATCACAAACTGAGGTGTTCCTTCAATGACATGACTATTAATCTCTCTGTAACAAACTGCAATAATCACTGGCAGAAAGTTCAAAAGTTCTGTCAATGTAGCTTAAAGGACGAGCAAACTTGATGCCAAACTAAATACACAGAAGGCATATAAATATGAAAGCCATTTTACATGCTAAATAGTCAGCTTGATTCTCTGTCTTTTCACTGTTGCAATTAAGTTACAAAAGCAAGTCTTGTCCTTCCCCTATCCTGTGAATGGAAAGTACAGGAGAAGCAGTGGACTGATATGCTCACCTCTCTGTTATTATGTTCTCTTCCCTTCATTTCTTGTGCCTCTTCTCCCTCTTCCAACCTGAGATCTGCTTCAGATGCATACAGGCAATCACTGATGTAATCAAGGAACTTGCAGGCCAATAAAAATCTTATCCTAGACACTGCCTTGATGAATCAGGGGCAGTGAATCATATGGCTGACTCCAAACTTTCCACTTTTTTAAAGATTTCTGACTAGTCTGGAAATGACAAAAAGCTGCTGATAATCTTGATGAAAGGTTTTCCTCTCCATATATTCGGACACTGTGGATGCCTTCGTCACAAATCCCCAGCCATTCTTTACAGATGAAGAATTACATTTTTAGAAGCCCATTGGCCCTCATACAGGCTTCTGTGAAAACACAAAGTCTTCTAACCATGCTCTTTAATATGAAACTTACGTGTGGAGGTAGGTAGAAATCTCCCAATAAAGATGGCCGTTCCAGTTAGGATTTTGATTTTTGGAGGGGGAGATTTAAAATAATTAAAAACTTAATGTATGTTCTTCAAGTCATGGAAAAACCTAACCATTGGCTAGGCATGTCCTTCAGCTATAAATGTAAAACAAAAATTACCAAATACCCGTTTTTTAAACCTTTGAATGGTAATGTGACCGTTATATTATTTTCTCTTGGTTATGGTGGATTTTGACAGAGAAGAACATCAGGGGCTGCTATCAGTCTCCAGCAAGGGATGGAATGGGAGTTGTGCCCCCCTACATCCCTGCACTGCCATACTTACTAGTAATACGGAGATGCAGGAGGCCTCAACAACAAGAAACCAGCCAAAAACCTTGTCTTTCCATTATCATGATAAGAAACTGAGGCTGCTATCAGGATCAACAAGTAATGGGGACAAGTACAGGTTAATAAACCAGAATTGGCCATTAGGGTTAGTATATAAAATGTATTCACACAATAAAGGGCTAACTTGCATTTTGCATTGGGTCGCCTTGAAAGAAGTGAGTTGAATCATTTAAATACATGGACAGTTATAAACACATTTCAGAGGTTTTGACTTTTTCCTACTTTCTCCAAAACTTTTCTTGGCCAGAATCCTTCTTTAGGCTAAAACGAAGTGTTCAGAATTCTTTATGTAAATGTATCGGTATTTTTTGTCTTAACTGGAATACTCCATTAAGTGCATTTCCTACTATAGATTATTTTAGAGTATTTCACAAATGTCACAGCAGATACTATAATAAAATAATGATGTTATGCTAGGGATACGCTCCAACTATCAATATTTAAGAAATTAAGATAGCTGGATCATTAGTGTTTCTCCGCATGATATCATTAATTCAATGGAAGCTCCTTTTAATGAGCAACAAAGTTTCCATTTTTTGCTCGAAATAATTGGAATTAATAATTAGAATTGCCATTTCATTATTTAGGTTATACCGTGATAGCAAATGGATGAAAATGGTCACATTGAAGCCCAGTGGTATTTTCCGCAAGTGATGTTTTTAAAATATAATGAAGCTGGTGCTTTAATAAGACTGTCACTGGAGGTTTTCAGCAGAATACTCAGCGTAGATAAAGAGATTTGTGGGCTCAGCCCTGAAATCTCTTTGGCAGCTATAAATGTATACAAATCCCATCATATCTGGTCCTAGAGACAAAGGTCATCATTTCAGGAAATTCATATATTCTATAGAAGCTCCCTGGGCTTCAATATTGTCTGCAGTAGTATACCATAATATCAAGCATACCAGGCTCTTTATTTTTTAGCAGGTTCTCTAACACTTGTCCTACTGGATATAATGGTTTCATTAAAGAGGTAAGTAAACATGCATACCTTGCAATGCATCAAAAGATCTGGTACTGTTAGCTATTGTATATATATTTTTGAGATTTATTAATTAAATAATTAGTATTTAGACAGGTCATACAAGACAGATATTGACTCACAATGACCAACAACATAGTAGACATCAATGTACTGCCAAAACTGATACTTCTCTTTAGGTATGATTAAATTGTATTGCATGCTTTTCTTTGTAGATAGGGGAACAATCAGTGATAGGTTGCAAAGATTTTCAGTGCTGTAAAATATCTGCTAAAAATAATAAAATAATAAAGTCTTTGTACCCATTGAAAATGAGCTCTGCAAGTTCCTATTGAATCTTTCTCATGTCAGCTCATCAAGTAATATAGAATTAATACATTCTGGATTCAATGAATGATTCACACACTTATAAAAACCCCCATCCTTACACAATGATCCTTTCTACTTGATTGACATAATGTATATTTTGTGTAGCATCAAACAGAAACCAAGTTTGTAAACCAACTAAAAACATGAGTAGGACAAGATGCTTTTCTGTGCTATATATATTTTCTCTGCCCTATATATACACAAGGCCTGTAGCTCCAAATGACCGCAGATGGACCTATGTCTAGTTATACTGAGTACACTAAAGGGAAGTAATAAAAGGAGGGCTTCAAGATGTAAAACGCAAATAAAGGTAAAACAGAATACCAGCCAAAAATTACTAATTAGAAATTAATACCTATTTAATGTACAGCGCTGCGTAATATGTTGGCGCTATATAAATCCTGTTTATTATTAATAATAATAATAATAATAATAATAATAATACCTTTTCATTTATTAAAATGCAGTTTTATCATTTTTACAATTTTATATTAGTTTTATAATTGTACATTTTTTTTATTAAAATACACAGTTTTTGCTGCCATACTCAATGTTAATCCCAGGGTTGCTCCTGCACTACTTTTTTCAACCAATTGATCAGTTTAATCACCAGTAGGGATGAGCGAGTGATTAACCTCTAGTAATTAACCTCTAGTGCCCGGGGATCGCAGTGGAACTGCAGATGAACTCTCAATGGAGTTTCTTGATTGAGAGTTCATCTGCAGTTTACTTCCCACGGTCACCGGGCTGATAAGTACAGCCCGGTGACCGTAGGAACTTTGCGGTCACTGCTGATTGAAGGCACATGAGTGCCTCAAATCAGCTGTGACTGCAGGCGAACTCTCAATGGAGTTTCTCCATTGAGAGTTTATTTGCAGTTCAGTTCCCACGGTCACCGTACTTATCAAAGAGTTCATCTGCAGTTCCACTGCGATCTCCGGTACTAGAGGTTAATTAATCTCTTGCCGGGATCCTAATGATTTCCTCAATCTTCCTATTGTTTCATGAAATCGGTTCTCCGAAATTTTGCAGACCCATCAGAAGTTCGAGGAAATTTTCGCGAGAATGCCAGAGGCACTCCTATTCACCACCATCATTCGGTCCATTTTATCAGTGGTTCTGTTATATTTATGCTTTTCAAGACTGGAGAAGATAGGCTAATTTTGGTGAACTTGGGTGATCCAACAAAACTAAAATAGATTAAAAACATTTGCCAATAGCACCCAGGTTCTGCTATTGTAGTCTATCTTCACCAATTATGGAGTGCTTTATTAAATCAAGCCCAATGAGTCCAGGTTTTTCATGGACACACTTTAATTTGTGACCTACTGCCTCCTTACCAGTCTCCCACTGCCTTAAGCAGAAATCACCTGATCATCTGCCAAGGTCACTTGTATGAATTCTGTCCAAAGAACACTATATTTTCTATAAAAGAGAGGTGTTAATGGTGTTATATGTAAAAGGTTTGGCACACCTAATACCAGGAATGAAATACATAGTAATAATTAATACCAGGAATCAAATAATAAAACAGGGGTTGCATGGGTTGATGGCATAGATTGGCAAGATTGAAAAGGTTTGAGTGCTCTTTTAAAGAAGCAGATAGGAGAAAACCGAATAGTACGAGGAAGACCATTCTAGAAAGCTGGGGCAGCGCTAGAAAAGTCTTGGAGCCATGCATGTGAAGGAGTTATGAGTGAGGAAGTCATTAGTAGGTCATTGGAGAAGTGAAGAGAGCAGCTAAGTGTAATTTTCAATCATCAGGTCAGAAAGATAAGTGGGACAAGAACTGTGCAGGAATTTGAAGGCAA
>NC_092860.1:132365907-132369568 GCF_032062135.1 Pyxicephalus adspersus | reverse complement strand
GCACATGAACAATAACTGTGTACTGTAGTCTTCTTCATGGGTAAATAAGGCATCCCCCTGAAAATAAGCCCTAGAGCATATTTTGGCCTTCCAAAAAAAATAAGATAGTGTCTTATCATCGGGGAAACAGGGTACATACACACACACAAAAACAATACTGAATTTGGATACACACAAAATTAGATATTGTCCAATGCAATATTCAGGAGTGTGTCCTACAGAGCAATAAATGCAGGTCTGGTAAACTAAGGAGTTTAGTATGTTGGTACTGAAGGGATTTAGGCAGCAACATGCATTTCACTTCTGATCAGTTTTACCCATGGGGAACAAGTAAATACAAAAACACTTTAATCGTTGGTCATAGGCTATCCTATTTTCTGCACATGTATTATTTAAGGGTTTCTAATTAAGCTGTCTGTAAGACTTCTGAACCTTCTCTACATATCTACCATCTATATTAAGAATAACATTTTTTACATCCAAAAGTCTAAAGCTAGTCATATGGATTGTATAATATTTAGGTATAGATGAACTATGTCATGGATAATTAAGACTGCCAAAGATTGAAGCTAAGAAAGAAAGATGGCTGTGTTCTGCAAGGGAGATCAGATAGTTAAGAGCCACGGGCTAAATCTACTTTGACTGCCTAGGATCACTTTACTGCCAGCACTGGTGCCTGAAACAAGAGACAGACTGAAAAGAATATCAGATGTTTGGCATGTAAATAATGATATATACATGCCAATATATAACATAGGCTTTATGTGAAAAGCCTTAATTGGAGGCCCCACCTACCCCATGCAGTACTGCCTAGACTATAAATATCTAAAAATATCATATTTATGCACTTCTATGCTCTATTAGGTGTAGTTGGCTCCAGAATTATGTTGGTATCAT
This sequence comes from Pyxicephalus adspersus, assembly GCF_032062135.1. Lineage (NCBI taxonomy): Eukaryota > Metazoa > Chordata > Amphibia > Anura > Pyxicephalidae > Pyxicephalus > Pyxicephalus adspersus. Next base: position 132,368,671 of record NC_092860.1, on the reverse strand, counting down.
CAGATTAGGTTAATCAGCCACAATTTAAAAAACTCTAGACACCTTTGGAGGAACCTTGTGACTCAACAGAACCCCGGTTGAAAATGGTTGCTTTAATGTAAAATTACAAACTTGGTTTGGGTCTAATACATATGTTAAAAGGTTTCTACCGCACTTTGTCATAAGACTATCATATTGCAAAGACAGCCATTTCAAAAGAAACTATATTAATCCAAAGAAATATTTAATTAAAACAGACTATCATATTAAAGACTACTATTTATGATTTACAATAAGACTGTTGGGGTCCAAAAGAAAAAAATTTAACACAAAAGATATAGAGCAAAATTCTAAATATATATTATGGATCCCCAAAGCAAATCAATACAGGCCCTTCTGAGTCTCTGGTCTCAAAGTAAATGACACTACTGAAACCCACAATATTCCAAATAGTAATGATGCCAGATATTATCATAGCCATCTAACAAAAATACCTGAAATTCACAGTATATATATTCACTTTTATTTCAAAATGATTTGCCAAATGGTATTATTATTTTCATGAATCATTACTGGACCTATGCTGCTGGGCCCCTTTGCACTTGCATGATCTTCTATCTCCTTTGCTGAAACTCGGAGACTTCTGGCCACCAAAATGCTATATCATGATTTTTCACTTTCTAGGACCAGCTGAGTCATGGAAAAGAAAGAACATTATGTGAATATAAGAGAAGAGCAAGTTCAGTTTATGTATAAAACTTTAAACACATTAATAATTTATTGCATTTGATTAAATTGCATAATGAAAGAAGTTGCTCAAAATTCTCTTTATTGTTTAGCCCTAACCTTGGCATGGCTCAGAGAGTAGCCCTGAAAATCAAATCCAACCATGTTTTTAGTCCATATTTTTTTTAATACTTCCAAGTCAAGCAATCATTTTATTTTCTTACTTTGGGCAGCATGTTCTACAACTGTTCATTTTCATAGTTCCAAAACAGCAATATTTAAGCACACAGCAGGATTTTAGTGACCAAGAACACCAAAAGAATGTTAGAAGCTGCCATTTTTAAAATTATATTTTTTATTTCTCCATTAAAAAATCGATTGAGCAAATACAGCATCCTCTGGAGAATCGTATAATACACAAAAGAAATTTGTTTTGCTGTTGGATGAACAGTGCACAAACCTTGTAAAAAGTCTCTTTCAACTAACACAAACACCTTAACCCTAAAAATGTAGCCCTCACACCCAGCTCTAAAGATGAAAGAATATGAACCAACTATGCTTCAACTATGCCCGATTCATGCATTCTGTTTCAAATTACCGTATTTTCCGGCGTATAAGACGACTTTTTAACCCCGAAAAATCTGTGCCAAAGTCGGGGGTCGTCTTATACGCTGGGTACTTACCTGCAGCTTGCTTCCCCTTGCTTCATATGTCCGGCGCGGCCGAGTCCCCGCTCTGTGCGGGGAGTATGAAGCAAGGGGAAGCAAGCTGCACACAGAGGAGAACGTGAGCCTGGATTGGCTCTCCAGCAGAGGAGAAGTGTGGAGCGCGCGAGGGGCAGTGTAGGCTGTTAACTCCTCCTGTATCCCTCCTCCAATTACCAGTACTGTACTGTTCCTTCTGCCTCTCAGTGCTCGCACAATAGCGAGATCTGACAGGCAGAAGGAACAGTACAATACTGGGCGTATAAGACGACCCCCAACTGATTGGTTAGAGTGGTCTGCCAATTAATTGGCAGACCACTTTAACCAATCAGTAGGAGGGTCGTCTTATACGCCCAGTCGTCCTATACGCCGGAAAATACGGTAGCTCACTGATGATTCCTGTTTGCTTCTAAGGTCTTTTGGTGCAGTGGCATTACCATTATAGCTCTTCTGCCATTGCTCTGGAGCTTGGGAAAGTTGGAGGCCCAGTGGGAAACAGAAGAGGTGAGCTGTTTGCCCTGTACTGCCCAGGCACCCTATGTGCAATAGTTCTTTATTCTACTGACCATTAGAAATATTTCTCCTACTGACCACCATCGTAAGGGGGCATTCATCCTCTAACCAAACACGTAAGAGTGCACTGTTCCTTCTACTGGCGACCTAAGTAACAGATGATTCAGCCCCCTCATGACCACCAACATAAGGGAGTTTTCTTCATTCCAGTGACCACTAATGTAAGGGAGAAATGTTTCTTGCAATGACCACCAAACTAATAAAGTCACCTTCTATCTGTCACACTTACCTCATCCTCACTAAAGTGCAGACACCTCTTTCCTGTGCATGCGGGCAGTTCTGTCACTGAGCGTGCCTCTGTTTCCAAGCTTTATCAGTTCTGTTCAATCCACTGGCCAATCAGAAAATAGTCTCTTGGCCAGCCCTGGCTATTTAGCTAGCTCACACACTGCACTCTGTGTTCGTGCACTGCACTCTGTGTCTCCATTGTGCCGAACCCCTAGTTCTATGAGCTAGTTCCTGTTCACCTGGTGCTTATTTCAGTGTTTCCTCTGTTCAGCTCCTGCGTTAACCCCTTGTTGTCTAGTCTGTTGGTTCCCAGCGCACTTCCCTGTGCTGTTCCAGTGTTCATGTCTGTCTGTGGATATCCCTAAGTCTCCTGTGCCTCCTGTTGCTTCCAGAGATTCTTTTGTTCCCTGTGCCCACTGTGGCCCCTGTGTGACTGGTGTCTGTCTCCTGGATCGCTGGCAATTGACCCCGGGCGTGTGACCTGACCTCTCATGCTTGCTGCCCGCCTTGACCCCAGCCTTCCTTAACCATCCTTCTGCTTTGTGATTTGGTAC
>NC_092860.1:132361510-132364522 GCF_032062135.1 Pyxicephalus adspersus | reverse complement strand
TGTTAATTTTTCGTAAAACATATTTATTATTTACATTGTTCTGGGCGGCTTAAGTAAATTATGTTCCTCTCTTTGGTCCTTCTAAACTTTTCACCTTAAATCTGCTTAATGCACCATTTCTTTATTGGCCTGCCATGTAAAAATAACATTTACTCAAAAGTCTATTCTTATTGGAGAAGTATATTTGTACATTTTTACGAAGAAGCAATGAAGGCACTTCTACTCTACTCTTCCATGAAGCCTTTGTACTCCTACATAGTATTCCAGTAAGGTTGCTTCTTTAGAATACAATTTAGTAATGTGTTCTTACTAAGACCTACAATTGTGTATTTACATGAACTAATCAGATTTATGGAATAGCAGGGAAGTTGTGCACCAAGTCTACTCCAGTCCATGCTAATTTAGAACGTCGATAACAGTGTTTCTCAATTAGGGTTCTGTGGAATCCTAGAGTTCCTGCAGAGGTTGCTAGGTATTCCTCGAACAGGTAAATATTTGGACCTTTGAGGTCAGTTTAAGTGACACCAATAATCTCTTTAGCTATCAGTAAGTGAGGCATTCTTCCCAATGGCCAGCAATGTAAGAAGCACTGACAATCATGCTCTAGTACTGTCACCTATGGATATAGTAATAATAGCAGGGGTCCCTAAAGATCTGAAACTTTTTCCAAGGTTTCCCCCATGTTAAAAGTGTCAAAAAACAATGGTCTGTAGTGAGCAGACCCTGTATAACCATAGTGATGAAGGCCAGTAATTAAAATCTTCACTGACCATAAATTGGGATTATAAATCATTAAATAGGTTCTTGAGTTGCTTTAATATCCCATTACAAGCTTACAATTTATCACCAAAATTTGGACACCACTATTTTTCTCACCCTCTGAACTGTTTGGTTCAGTATTTTATTGGGGGCAAAACACTGGAGACTGGAGCCACTATTTTCTCCTTAATGTGCTGCCAGCTCATGGTACTTATACAGCAACATTCAGCAATTTAAAAAAAAATAGACCTATACTTGTTATTTTATATGCAGCCTGAATGCATCACAATAATAAACTTTTACCAACTTTAGCCAACCCCTCCATGTAAGGGTAACTACTGAAAATATATGACCTAGCTGCCAATCAACCATGCTTTACAGCTAAGCCTAAACATAGTCCAGCAATTAAACACATTTTGCCACCTCATTCCACTACTCTGAAGAGGCACAACATATAGGATTATATGCAGCTTAGACTATGCTGCTATGATGTGCCAGTTACCCCAGCATCCCCAGGGACTGCCAGGACTGCATGAGCTGAATGAGTTACATCATCCTAGCCAGTCAAGGGGTCATGAAGCAGAAAAAGAAGCAAAAGAAGATTGGAAAATCCCAAAATAGAATAGCGACAGGTGAGTGTATGTAAAAAATTTACCTCTGGCAGACAGGCAGGACATCACCTGTCCCTTCTGCAATAAGGAGCCTGCCAGCTCACATTTTTTTTTACTTTTGGAGTTTAGTTCTACCTTAGGTGCTACAATTGGCCACTGGCCTGCCCCCAAGTGTGCTGATAGGTAAAAGGCCAAACTTCCTGTGAAAACACCTAATATTAATCATCCATTGCACAAAGCTATCAATCCAACCTGCAGTACTGCCCTTACTGCTTCTAGCAGTGTTTACAATACTTTAAATGCATATATAATTAGATTAAAAAAATAATGTTTTTATATCTGCATATGTCAATAAAAAAAGAGACAGAAGCAGTATATCTTTGCATATTTCCCCATTGTGTATCCCTTTAAATAGCTTGCAAATACCAAACAATGATCTGTTGTCACCCCTGCCTAAAGATCTTTGCCTGGCTACTGTCTTTTCAGCCACACCAACTGAAAATAAACAGACATGCACATCTTGGGTCAAGATCTATCGTGCTCTTTATAAATCTGTCACTGGAAACAATTTTTTGTGAAATGTGAGGTCTATCTGATGTCACGGGACTTAGGATTTACATAACATACATACTATTTAATAAAAAAAAGTCACTTACCTTTACTCCCTAGATCCCTCTGGAGCTGTCTTCCATACGGTCCCACGTTGTCCATGTTTCTTGCCCTGTCCTGGCGCTAAGGAAGCGCTGGGTGCCACCATCTATACGTATGTATCCCAGGAGGCTCTGCAATCCCATTCAGCTTTTACCACTGCAGCGGTAAAGACAGAAGGGGAGGGACCTTAAAAAAAGCATTAATGAAAAGAAAAAAAAAACACATTTTTACTTTATGTAGAAGGATTACCTAACCTTTTATATAAAGTAAGAATTGTGGTGGTAAATCCAATTTAAGTAGTCCAAAAATATTAATTAGGTAGCCTATTAGATAACACTAGAACTGTGCAGTGAACACAAGGAACTGGAAACCTGAATAGGTCATCTGTCAGTTTTGCTACATATCCAATATAACAAAAGTATTCCAAAGGGATAATTATAATACCAAAATTAGGAGTCATTTTTTTTTGGTACCTCCCGGCTCCCCAAATTGGTTTACCATTATGCACCACAAATTTGCACAATCCCCTCCAGCACTGCCATGTCAGCATTCCCTTTCTTCTATGATTCCCTTTTCTTCTTTTGATTGGTTGAGCCAGAATCAGGTAACTTTCATGGATGTGCACGTAAGTTCTATGCCAGGAAGCAATAACTGTGCCAACACTGCATTAAGCTGCACATGAAAATACATACACAGCCTGTTCAGTTATAAAAATTACCCGTCAAACTTTTATAAAAAAGACTTTAGTATCCAATTAAATAATAAGTGGTCTACATGTTGGGTTATTTATTGTTTATTGGGGAAAGGAGGCTTACATCAATTCTCACTGCCAATAAACTGTAATACTAAAGGAATAATTTCCCACTCCCAATGTGACATGATCGGCTCCATCAACAGCTAGGGAAATATTGAGCAGAGACACGGCTTAGAGGCACTCTAAAACACTTACTTGAAATAGGGTTCTAAACACAGCAGGCGTTTGGTTACACAA
>NC_092860.1:132289030-132358349 GCF_032062135.1 Pyxicephalus adspersus | reverse complement strand
TCGGTTAACCTCGGTTATTAAAAACAATACCTTCCATCTTTGCAAGAGCTCAGCTAGAATAGTCCCCCATCCTAGACCCAAAAGCAGTGAGAACTGTGGTCAGTTCATGCATCCTCTGACAAAATACTGACCAAAAGCACAATCAGTGAATCCCCTATTGCATCTTGGGAGCAGACAATGATTTACCTGATTTAGAACATTTAAAATTTCATTTGCACTCTGGGGAGGAAAAGTGTTTACACCCTGCAACAAACATTTACAGGCACTGGAAACAAATTATCAGTGTTTATACATAGGAAAATATTGTAGATTTTTGCACTGGGGTTATGCTATGTAATTATTATAAATGTAGACACTGATTGTACTTTATTTGAAAAAAATGCTGTTTTGGGGTGCCTATTACCAGAATACATGGTTCTATCTGCAGACTGCTTGCAGACCCACTGTTTTCTCAGTGGGGTTTACTAATATATATACAGAATTTGTGATTATGTAGTAACAAAACATACATTTAAAATAATATATTATTTTATTATTCTATAAACCTATGCTTGCAGAACACCAGAAGGCAGATGTCTTGTATGACTCACCTCTATTTTTGTGCACGCATGATATTTTTTCTCTATACAAGGTCTAACAGCATCATCATACATACATTTGCACTCTTTGCTGTTACCTTATTTTTTCTACTTATATATAAAAGATGTATATCATTAATAATAAGGCTTAGAATATTGAACCATCTGAATGATTGCACAGATAAAATTGTGATTTATCAGGTGCGGCACTATGTGATGCAGATAAGATTTATGTGTCAATGATAGAATTCCATTTTGTCAAACAGGCATTCATATTTCAAAGAGACATGAAAGGACATGAAAATGAGGGTAATCTCCACATTTCTCTCCCAGGATAAACACTTAGTGCATATAAAATGATATATTGTCACATCTGTATTCCTATCTTTGGAAATTCATGGGCTACATTGGATGACAGACATGCTATATATAAAACACTGTCAGTCATTATTAACCTGCTAACCCGTAAAATGTAGAGTGTTAAACTTCAGAATGTGAAATTGCTATGCCAGCCTCCAGGAGGCCACATATACAGCAAAGTGTTTTACTTCCGTGGATTGATAAAAAATTGAAGTGAATCTGTGTTATATCCTTGCAGAGCACTTTTATCCAGATCTGCATGCATAATTATCCTTACTTTCCTTTTCCTTCCTTTACCACTCTGCTCAGGTCCCTGGAATGAAAAGAAAGTCCTGTGTACGCTACATGTCACCAGTTGTGGTTTACTCAGAGCTAAAATGGAATCCTTATATGATACTGGCCCAGATTGGCCCAGTGTTGTCAAAAAGAACAAGCTATAAGCTCCCCCATATGCTGAAATATAGGGGAAAACAGTATACAGTAGGTCTAAGACACATAAGATACAATCTGACTGTACAATCTATTATGTATAAAACTGTACAGAAATTTTAAACATGCATTTTTTTGGATCATGCAAATTGGATCAAGGTTCTGATCATAAAGTCCAGATGCTTATTCAAATACTTGCACTGCAGACTAAGCTTATGTTTATCACTGGATAATTGTGAAGAATAATGGTCTCATGTCTTATTGTAATTAGTGGCATGCAATTCAACCTAGTGAGACCGTTTTTCCATTACTGTCAACTCACATGTCCCTTGGAGTTGCCCACCACCCAAAACTACATGGGCAAAATGCTTGTTTCATCTAGAGCAAACAAAATACACAATAAAACCTTATTCCTTGATCTTTCAAACGTCCTCCCAGTTGCTTCTCTTGCATCTACTTAGTTGCAGACTTTCTGCTATCTTCATGTACAGTGCAGGACCAGCAGTCCAGCATTGTATGCAATTTTAGAAAGGCCATATACTGAGCAAACCATAGAGTGGAGAAATGTGCCACTGTATAGTAAATCCTATTCTTTTCAACACAATATGCATATTTAACCATTGCAAAATCACAAAGATCAGCTATATTGCATCATGGATGACCCTCCTTGTATTTGGGTCAAGATAGCAATGCTGATTTATTGAGTATGATATGCTAAGCAAGTTGTAGCAGTGCTCACTTTGCTTTCACAATCACGTGCAGGTGTATTTAAAAATTTAATTGAATCTGAACTAAATTAATTGAATAAAAAATTCTATTCTTGTTTATATATATATATATATATATACACACACACATATATATATTGTCTATGCTGTCTACTCTGAAAATAAAAAGTTTAAATAGAAAGTTGAATTGTTGATCCAGAAAACAAGTGTGTTACCTGCTTGTTCAAGGTTGAAGGAGAATGCAAATCACAACAATAACAGAACTGAATTACAAATACTCAAAAAAAAACACATTTGCTAGCAAATAATTTACTTAGAAGTTACATTCATTTCATCTTAAAAAATTCTATTAAATTCCTTAAAAGTAGATCTCATACGTCTGTTCAATTGTATTTCTTCTTTCCATTTCACTATGCACTCGTATGGCTTATTACTACACAAATGCCAGAATAACAGAGCAGCTTTAAGTCCCATTCAAATGAAAGATTTAACAAGTCAGGTGAAGCTTTTCGGATAGCACACTGATGAGCAGATATATGACAGCTTCATTCATGTATCTCATGAGTGAGACTGTCACAGCATGCAACTTAGCTCAACGCTGCAGCGAGATCCAGAGGGCCAAAATACTAGAAACAAATCCTTGTGTGCTGAAATGTGTAATGACTTCTCCAGGCTTTACACAATTGAAAAAATATTTAGAAAGTCTTAAATATGATGGGTATCATATATATGATGGATTAGAGACCCTAAATAAGTAATTCAATCCAGCAACTGTATGGTATGTATTTAATGGGGTTCTTTAGGGAAACATTAAATGGAGATCCGAAAACAATGATGTCCAGTGACTTTATTTACTGTTCACTCTTGCCCACCTCTGCACCCTGCTGCAATTTTAGTAAATTTTTCACATGGTATCATGTGTCCCTAAAATGCAGCCAATTGCTAGACTCATAAAAGTTAAGCATGTCCCCTTAAGCTGAGCTCTAACCTTACTTTGCTTTTTGCACACTTTGTACAGAAAAAAAAAACTTAAATAAAACTTATCTGCAATCAATAGGCATTGTGGTGCACTGCAACAAATCTATAGTGCTCTGGATATTGGCATCACCTGGAAAACATTGTGCAGGACCTTTTTTTTCAGTTTGATGTGTACTGAAACTGTATTAAGCAATGAGCCAAAAACCACAAAAACGTTCATTGCAATGCACTGTGTTATCATGTAAATTGTCCCTAATACCTTTAGAATGTTTCAATTCTCTAAAACAATTTGTAGCATAAACAGAGCCTTTACTGCCACCCGCTCCAGTATAAAACACTCCTGATCATCTCGCTGCTTTTCTGATTACACTAGTCTGAGATCTCAACAAACCCTTCAAAAGATTTCACTGACTGAGCTCAGGGGATTGTAATCAGGGAAGAAGAGTGATGAGCAGAGTGTATTGTACCTCCCGGAGGGGGTCATGCTGGATGGTCTGATATAAATTGATACAGCACACAGGTGCACTTTAGAATCATAACAGCCATGGAATAATAAAATGGAAATACACCATACCTGTAAGCAGTGTAAATTTACACAGTTTATAACATCGGTTTAACAGGCTTGTTTAATTACTTGGGGTTATCTAGAACAGCTGCCAGACAAGCACTCCATCCCAGGAACAAGCAGCAGGCTGATTACACACCTGTGCCCTCTCTAATAGCAGACACTAGAATTGGCAGCGCTATGAAAGGGCACAAACAATCCATGCACTCCATGAAAGGCGGGCTGACCAATATAATTATTAGAAAAACACACACACCTTTCTGTGCTCCGGGCACTCAAATTCCAGAATATGAAAGCGCACCTGTGACACACCTGGCAACCTTTTTTGCTGTTGTTCTAAGGGAGAAGGTTAATCATCCGAAATATATGCCACAAAGACATCAGACAGAATTCTGACTACTAAAAGCATCAGAAAATTCATTACTTATCATTACTGATATAAGTAATATTTTACAGACAAAACAGTATATATTAAACAGTGGTATTCTGGGCTGGCCATACATTTGTGGAATAATTTGGGTATCATAATAAAGCCCCCTGTGGGCTTTAATATGATACTTGAGTCATTCCACAAATCTGCATGCTTCCTGAAGACTGGCATCCTAAAAGGAGACAACAAGTTCTGTTCTTGATGATGTTGAGAGCCCCATCCACATTCCAGGGTGCAACACCATACAAATGTGTACATACCCTTTAGGTTTAAAATGGCTAAATACAATAGTCTACACCTAATTTGATGACAATGTAATACAATGGTTAAAACATCTTAAGCCACAAATACCACTTTCCCAAAGTTGCAGCAATAAAAATTAATGCCTGCTTATTTCCACATTTGCAAGTGGAGAGTGTGGCTAAAAATCATGTCTACCAAGGGTGATGTATGAAACGCTTACGACTTCTTAGCTCTTTAACCAGCGGGGTCATATCCCAAATCACAAAGATCTATTCTAAATTTTACCGTGTTTGACTTGGAAATGCCACAAGTAACATAGATTTTGCAAGTATGCATAATACTGGTTGGCTATTTATAACTCACAATTGCTAAGTTCAGGCATTCAGTATTTCAGCACCATGGACAACATCATAAACCAATAATATGGTGTAATGATGAGTATTAACATTTATATTTGGTTTAGTAAGTTTTGCATGTTGATTGTGCTGACTTAATTTTGCAAAATTGATTCTTAAAGCACTACAAGACTAGAGAAGATAGAATCTCATTGGAGAACATGGGTAATCCAGCAAGTATGGAATGGATTTGGTCCAGGATTTGAAGAATTTGGCAACCAATCAAAAAAGATTTTTAAGAAAACCATTCCAGGTTTGCTGTATCACTCAATAATCAGTCTCAAAGGCCCTGATTTATTAAAGCTTTCCAAGGCTGGAGAGAATACACTTTTATCAGTGAAGCTGGGTGATCCAGCAAACCTGGAATGGATCTGGTCCAGTATTCAAAAATTTGCTAGCAAATGAGTTTAGGAAATCCATTCCAGGTTTGATGGAACACCCAGCTTCACTGATGAAAGTGTATTCTCTCTAGCCTTGGAAAGCCTTATAAAATCAGGGCCAATATGTTCATGTCTTAATCAAATAAGATAATGATTGTTTTCGCCACCAGTTTTAAAACCCTTTGCTCCCTTTCTTCCCAGTTATTTTAAAAACAAACCCTATTATTTTGTTCAACTTAACATACTACACTTTTTATTTTGTCATTATTGTTTTTCTATAGCTGCAGGTTAGTTATATTTTTTTTTTAATGATTTAATTTTAAAGGAAAAATAAAAAGGAGAAACAATATCTTTCATTTTATTAAAATAAAAACACAGCTTCCAATATTTAAAAAATACTTTTAGCTCTGTTTCCAGTAGTATATTTGGCATTGGCAACATTGGCACTGAATACTGAAGGTAACTTGCTGACTACAGTGACAGATTTCCAGGCTGGCACTATGTGAATACAGCAGCACTGTTTTGTGTACATAAAAATCAGTTGTGGTAACTTTCAGAAACAGATTGTACGGTCTCAAGTGTACAAAGCCAGCAGCAACATATGACTGTCACAAGAAAAATGGAGCAATATTTGATGTGTGGCTATGATTGACAGCTTGGCTTCACTTTCTCTATGTTGTGCAGGGCGGCAGCTCCCAATGTGACAACAAATGGGTGACAGACTGGGGAGGGAGTTTTTATTCACCAAGTCTCCAAGGGAAGAAGTTTATATTTGACAGCAGATTCTACAAACATTAGTAAAGGAAAGTTGGGAAAGTTTAAAGAATATCCACATCCCCTCCAGTATTGTGACATCCAGAAACTTCCTCATTGACATTGACTACTTCACCTGATCTTCTTCAAGTTCTTCAGACATCTAGATTGACTATGTTGAAATTGTACACTGAGCTGTGTATGTGTAGCTTACTTTACCTTCAAGATTATTGTGAACAGGTAGGTAAGACCCTTGCTGTCACAACACACATAAATGTCTATTTATAAATCTGACATTCACTAAAACATTCCCTGGTGGTTACTGACATTGAACCACATGGGCCTGGAAGATTCTCCACCTGAGAATGTTTCAGTGAATGTTAGGTTTAGATTGGATCCCATAATATGTCTCTTCTGCAACAAAAAGCTTCCTGTTTGCATATTTCTAATAATAATTCATAATAATTATGCAATTAAAAATCCTAATGAGAAAATCAGGCAATGTATACAATATGTTTTTCAGTGATTTATAAAAATCTGATTGGAGCTTTTCTTTAAACCACAAAAAAGACAGTGTCCATCATTCCCAGTTCTCCTTATTCACATCATTAGTCTATGGATTCAATATTCTTTCACATATCTTAAATTACCATTGAAGGTTTTTTATAATTTAATAATAATGATTAATGTTTAATGAACATCTATTCAAGTTAAACTGCGGCGGAGTGATAATCATAAGAATTTGTATCTAACGTGGTAAAAACTTTGCCATATTTAAGGATTTATTAACAAGCAGTGAACATGAGCAAACCTTACACATTTTATGAAAGCAAAGTGATTACCAATTGTTGCATTTCAGGACATACGAGACTCCATTCACAAAAGTGTAACACATGCTATTTGTAGTATTATATGTTATTTGATTGCGGTTTAAAAATAGATTTTTTATTGCACTTAATGTATTAATAATACGTGGACTAGCTGAATATTTCACTGAATTATATCCCTTTGCTCCAGGAAGCCTTTTCCCGTTTTAGGAAATGGAAAACATTACCGACTTCTTTCTTTGATCGAATTGCTCTTATTAAAATGTCTATTTTGCCAAAATTTTTATACCTGTTATCCACTTTTTCAGTACCAGTTTCTCTAAATTTGCTTAAGAGACTGCAGGCATCAGTATTGGACTTTATTTGGGAATATAAAAAACACAGACTCCCCAAAACACTGATGTGCTCCCTTCGCAATGAAGGCTTGGGAGTTCCAGACTTTACTAAATATTATTTTGCCACTTATCCTAAATTTCTGGCCACCTGGACAACCCTGCAGTCTTTTAATTGCTGGACGGAGTTGGCGAAACTGTGGATTTTTCCAATTCACCTGGACTTCACGCTCTGGAGTACCTCCTATTATGCTCCTGAAAACTCTCTGTTAGCCCCAATGCACTTCACAAGGCAGATATGGTCTTACTGTAAATCTCGATTAAAACTGACATTGCTCATATATTCCGGATAGTACAACACGCCACATGGCTCATCCATGGCATGAGGGTCTGCTGTTCCACTATGGCCAAATAGTGCATCCATGTACATGTATGAGGAGGCTCCTATCATATCAGGAGATCCTTCATAAATTTAAGGTAACTGCATATCTTTTTATAGTTTCTTACATTTTGGCATTATGCTTAGTCTTTAACAAAGGGTCTTTAACTCGTATTTCCCCTGCCTACCTCCTTTGAGAAATGGCGTATAGGCTGCCCTCCCAGAAAGGTTTCATTTCCGGAATTTACCAGGTCCTTCTTTTGATCCTGGGTAGAGCCCTGCTGGATGATATTTGCAGAATACTTTGGGACCAAGCCCAGAAAAGTTCACAGTGCACTATATATAAAGAATACGCTTATCAATTATTAATGCACTGGTATTTCACTCCAGAGGTTGTCCACAGGATTTTTCCTGACACAAGTAATCTCTGCTGGAGGTGTGGTTCTGAAATTGGCACCCTACACGATATTTTTTGGTTGTGCCCACGTATCACCTCATATTGGCGAATGGTTAATGTAACCGCAGGTACTGGAAATCTGACTCGCCCCCAAATGGTCTGCCCTCCTTAACTGTATCAGGGATTTTCAATAGGGATGAGCGAGAATGTCTCTGACAGTCTCGCTAAATTTTCCTTAAACTTCCAACGGGTCCGCGAAATTTCGACGAACCGAAGGTCCAGGTTCCCACAGGTCCCTGGGCTGTAATTATCAATGATAATTATAGCCCAGGGAGTGTGGGAACCTGGACAGTCACAGCTGAACTCATATGACCTCTCAATAGAGATTCTCCATTGAGAGATCATATGAGTTCAGTAGTACGCCTGCGGTCACAGCTGATTGGAGGCACCCATTTTGTATGGGTCAAAATGAGTCATAACATTAGCACACGTAAAAAAAAACTTAATAACAGCCATTTTCCTTTTTTAAGTAAAGTGAACTTCCCGGAGCCTGTTGGTGTGGCTACAACACTTACTACTTATTTTTGCTTCTGTAATCTTCCTGCTACCACAAAAACATTTTTGAGACCTAAATAAAAGCTGTTGAGTATCTCTAGCATGCAGAAGCATGTGGTTAGGATTAGGTTTTCCCAGAACAGCAAGGTACCTGGAGATCAGAGATTAGGAATCAGGATAGTGGTTTCTTCATATATTGCCAAAATAAAAAAAAGTCCCTGGACAGGTTTTCGGTTTTCCTTTTATGTATTTCTAGATTTACAACATTGACTGGTAATATTTCTTTAAATGCAGAAATGTAGCTGCTACACATTTAAATGTATAGTTTATTCTAAATCATTTATTTTTCCTGTTTTAACAATAACTCAATTAAACTATCCAGACATTATACAAATGTACAGGGGCTCAGAAACATGTCTCAAAGGTTCTGAGTTTTCTTCAAATCAATATTTAATTTAACTTATGAAACAAAGTTTCATGATTTCAGACTGTATTAAAAAAGGGTAAATTTGTCATTGAGAATTCTGAGCCAGTATCTTAAAAACTATCTAAATAACCAAGTATAATGTTTGTCCATGGTGCCCACATAAATCCATATAGATGGCCTTATTGACCAAAAGTTAATTCTTTTTTTACCCAAGCTTCCAAAATGCAGCATATATCAAAAAAGTAGTTTCAGATGTTTCTGTCCTTGCACAGAACTCTGTATATAACTGCAGTTAGGTGTGATTATTCCTATAAAAAAGCTGTGTATATGTTCCCCTATGTATATATATCTAGAAACAGACTTACAGTACAGATACAGAGGCTGAGAAGGTAATAGTCTGCTCAGCTACTGTTTTCAATTTTTCTTTTCCAAATATCTAAGTCACACAACTTTATCAATAAATTGCAGGCACCTTGTAACAAAGTGAAAGTGATTAATTGCAAAATGATAGTTCCTACATTCTATTGTGTCTCTCTTTTGGATGTGTTCTGTATTATTATTACACGTTACATAAGGGAAAAAAGAAAATGCTATATTAAAAAATAGAATAAAATAAGAATTTGAGTACAAAGCAAATGTTGCTTTTCTCTTTACCTATTTTCTGGCTTTGGCTATTTATTAGTTTGGCAGGGCAACAAAAAAACAATATTTTAATTTTCAGCTTGTGGAAAAATACAATATACAATGATATGCAAATAAAGACAAAATAAATAATATAAAATAAAAAGCAAATAAAGACAATATTACCATTTTTAGCTCAACATGAAATATTATGCATAAAACGAGACAATCATCATTATGCAAATAGGATGTATAAAAAGAACCAAATAATTATAATAGAGTAATAAGTAAGTGCAATAGAGTCTTCTGGATCCACTAAGTAAAAGTTAAAAGTACTTAGTGGTAAACAAATGAAATGGTGAGGTGACTAGGCCCTCAGAGGTAATCTTTTAAGAGGTTGCAAGTAATTTCTATTGGGCTCAGCAGATCCCGCAGAATCCCTTATGGTAAAAGGAAAGATATCAACTATATGGCATAACAAATGCTGACACCATTATTGCTGCCACTTTACTCTGGAGTTTCTTTTTACATCAGCTTTTATTTCTAGTTTTGCCTATGTGATCATCATCCAAGTTGTCCCAACCTCATTGAATTCTGTGCCAGGTGTCTCCTGTGAGATCTGTTAAAGTACAAATGAGAAAATTTTTTTTAAAATACTTAAGCCTGAAATGCCTAACTTTAAAAAATAAAATTGTAAGCGTCCACATCAATTGACTTTGGGTTTCAGTCAATATTATCAGTTTGAGATGCTTCTGAAGCGAATTGATGGATACAACTGACCTGCCATTATCCTTCTACCTGCATTTCACCTACTTCAAGCTGGTTTTGCAGTCCTATAAACTTGTATGAAAAACTAATAGAAAAGAAAAATCCATTGACAAAAACGTTCATAATTATGTTCAACCAATTTTATAATCCAGTCTCCAACACCAGACATCATAGAAGGTGCTGACCATGTATTTTTCTTGGGCAAGACTGTGAATACCTAGTAAAGAAACAGTAGTTCACTGATAAGGTTATCTCTGTGCCTTCAGCCCAAAGCAACAAGCTCTGTTAAGCTACGTACACACTTCCAATTATTATCGTTGGAAAACGAACGATGAACGATCCTGCACGATATCTACGAACGATCGTATAACACCGATCCTGCACATAGAGATAACGACGCGATCGTTCGTAGATATTGTACACACAATAGATACGATCGTTTGAGCGATAGAGGAACTATGTGCACGACAGGAAAGTGAACGAACGTTCGTTCATTACGCATGCTCAGCTCATGGACGATCAACGAACGACCGTACACACGAACGATGTTCAACGATCGTTGTCCAATCCGATCCACCGGTCCGGTCATTCGTTTCCAACGACTTTCCTCGTTCGTCGGCGTCGTTGGTTACTTTTTTACGAACGATTTTTTGCCCAATCGATCGTTCGTCGTTCGTTTTGAACGATAAAAATTGGAAGTGTGTACGCACCTTTAGAATTCCTCCCCTCTCTCAATTAATCTAAATGTTAGGGTATTATAGAAGTCTAGCCCTAAAAAAAGGGGGTGTTAAAATATATTTATTTTAATGAATGCCCAACAAATTAACTGACATTTTATTACTTATATTTTAGGATTTGCCGTTGGCTGGTAAAATGCCATCTAAAGACTGGAGCTGGTGTTGTGTTACTGTTTCCATACAACAGTCATTTTTTGGGCTTCACATTGGGCTTGTATTAAAATATTTTGATTTAAAAAAAAAACAATCATAACACTGCACAACAACGATTTTGCTACTGGGCATAACACATGTGCGTTACATGATATTGAGTGTGCTGATTCCAAATCTGAACTCAGAATTAGCCTATCACATACAGAAGTTAAAGGAGTGCTATAGCTTTTCAAATAGTCGGTAATTGAGTAATGTATTTTTACATGGGAACACTATAACAGTTGCAGCTACTACTATGCCTGATGCTGCCTTAAGCTGAATCACGTCCCCTGGTAGCATGCATGTGACACCATCTTATTGGATAGTACATCTAGGCCATAGTGAGTCTGTTTTGAGCTAAGGATGAGTAGGTGCAGCAGTGTTAATAAACATTTGTGGCAAATATACCCCGTGTGATCAATACAAGAACCTAACCAAGAGGGTGAGAGTGAAATTAGAGATGAGGATAAAAGCTGGGCACCTCATATCTGCTGTCAGGTTTGTTACGTTGGCCTTACACAATGGTTGAATGGGAAAAGGAATAAAATGCCTTTTGCTGTGCCTATGATTTGGAGTGAGCCAAAAGACCATCACTCGGACTGCTACTTCTGTATGAGTGAAATTGTTGAGTTTTCAAAGAAGCCTAAGTTAAAAATCATCTATCCTGATTGTGAATCTTCTCTGAAGCCAGTGCCACATGATGCAGAGAATCCAGTGCCAATCCCTCCTACATCTGTTGTTACTGACAGTGACATGTCGGATGAGGAACAAGAGGATGATGTTGATGTTAATGAATGTTATGAACCCCAATTTGAAGAGGGTAAGCCACATTTTATAAGCCAATCAGATTTAGATAGTAAGATAAGTAACTAGTAAGGGACCTGTCTTTGTCAAAAGAGAAGTCTAAACTGTAAGTCTCCAGGATTAAAGAGTGGAATTTGCTACAAAAAGGAACGACAATTTCACACTTTTGTGATCGTCACACAAAGTTTGCAGGTTATTATTACAAGCTGGAAAACAACATGTGCTTCTGTACCAACGGAGAGTGGTCTGACGATGGAGTTAGTTTGCGAATACATACCAGAGCAGTGGAGCTTTTTCATAGACTAGAGAAAAGCAAGTTTGAAAGCTGTATTGATGTATAAAGGTAGCAATGACTTCTGTTCCTCTTGCTCATGCCGAATGAAAGAGACATATGAATCCATGGAGGTCATTTTGAAATTGATTAACTATTCAGAATACAAGTGGAACGTTTGTGGTGAACTAAAAAAGGTGGCACTCCTTCTTGGCCTGCAATAGGGATATACAAAACATATGTGCTTTCTGTGCCTGTGAAATGACAGGTCGTGATGACAGCAACCATTACAAAAAGAATGGCCACCCAGACCTAAACACACTGTTGGCCAGTACAAAGTGATGCATAAATCACTCATTGATCCACAGAAAGTTTACCTTCCAGATACTTTCTGGGCAACCAGCGAGCTGAAAACCATGCTGAACTTGTAAACAACATGCTAACAGCATACCATCAACTTGGCTGCCGAATGTCACTTAAAATTAATTTCTTACATTCCCATCTGGACTTCTTCCCACAAAATTTGGGTGATGTGAGTGATGCAAGGGGAGAGGTTCCACCAGGACATTTCTGTTATGGAAACAAGATATCAAGGCCGGTGCAACCCCAACATGATGGGCAACTACTGTTGGTTTCTGCAACGGGAGACAGTGGAAAACCACAAACGCAAAAGCAAGTGCCTGAAACACTTCTGAAGTGTACATGTGTGTTGTTGTAGTGTACATGTGTGTTGTTGTAATTGTATATGTTGTTGCAACATAAAACTACGTTTTTGTAATGTCATGGAACTATGAAGCAAAAAATAGTTATGTATAGAGATTACATAGTAACTGCAGAATGAAAGAATGTAGCTAATCGCATCTATACACCTAATTACCTTAAGATCCTGACGTCCTAAGCAGAATCGGACTTCAGATTTGGATACAGCGCACTTAATTTAGTATAGGACACATAGATTAGACCAAGTAGCAGACAATATCAACAACATGAATATAAAAATTGTTGTCTGCACCCAGGTTTTGACAGATCATAACAGAATCACTGTTGTGAAAATTGTCTTACAGAATGTAGAGTGGTGGCTTAAATATCTTTGCTTTTCAGTGACATTTAAAAGGTTCAGCCAAGAGTGAATTCCTAAACATAGATTTCCCATCAATCCTTTGCCAAAATTCCATTCTGATGGTAACAGGATTTAATGTTTTATTGGCTACTCTGCAAAAACTAAGCATGAGTAAGCGACTCACCTGAGGATAGTGGCATTTGGAATATTGGGGGGACGGCAAACATCCCCATACTACTCAGGCTATTGTATTTCATGTATGTACATTTTTAGGTAACAGAGTTTTTTCTTTTAATAAACCCAAGCAAACTGGATATTTTATGTAGAAGTCTATTTCAGCTTACTATTTATCTGCATATTCAATATTGTTTGCTGCTTCCAAGAGATAGACGCTTGCTCACGTTTCCAGAATGTATTTACTTCCCATGACGCATTGTGAACTCAAATTAATTGCATCCCTCTGGACATAAGTAAGTTGTAACTATTAGCAGCTGTGTACAAAAAAATCCCTTCCAACTTCCAACTGCAAAAACATAACCTCAAAAGGGCATAATAAAGAACCCTTGGCTCATGATTTAAAAAGCACATCCATTACGGCAAGATAAGTTCCTAAAATCTGAATTGCAAAATATCCTCAAAGATCATGCTTTAGGTATTGGGCACTGTAAAAAAGCCTCAAAAGTAATATAATTTATTAATAAAAATGTTGCAGTTGTGTAGGAAGAAGCGGAATAATCCATATGAACAATGATAAAAAGATAAAGAAAAACCCTAACCCTAGTCAATATATACAAATATAATAACATTGTTCCCTATGTTAAATGTATTTCCACATACCCCTTCACTGTAAATAGAAATCTAAAAAATAATATAAAATAATTTTATTTTCCACAATCTCAGGTATAAATATATAGAGATATCAGCGTTTCCTATTTATGTATGAAATAGGAGTAGTTTATCACTGTGTGTTGTATATCTAATGGCTATTAGGCATCATATTACAATTATAAAAATTATGGAATAATTTGTTGCTAAAAAATTTATACATCCATTATACCAAAAACAGATTCCACATAATAATTCTTCTTTTTCTATGTGCCTGCAAATCATTAGAAAATGAAAGAAGTTCTAACAACAAGGAAGGGATTCTTCACTGTAAGGTCTGTGAAAATGTGGAATCGGCTCCCTCAGGAAGTAGTTTTAGCAACTACTATAGATTGCTGGATGTTTTTCTAGAAGCACAGTATATAACTGGGTATTAAGACTTTAAAGTAAAGATAACAGTAACTGTTGATCCAGGGAACATCCGATTGCCTCATGGAATCAGAAAGGAATTTTTTTTCCCCTGTTGAAGCAAATTGTACCAGGGTTTTTTTTGCCTTCCTCTGGACCAACTATGTCTTATAGGGTTTTATATCTGGGATATGTTTATTTCCCTAGTGGTTGAACTTGATGGACTTATGTCTTTTTTCAACCTAACCTACTATGTAACCATGTAACAATGAAGGAATCCCTGTTTTATAAATAGAGCCCTTAGTATATTGCCATACAAAATAAACTTTTTCAAAGTGTTTCACGTCATTTATTTTTCTTTATGTATTGAGAAAACCACAGACCTCTCCAAATGGATTAACAATTTTGCAAATCTGAATCTGTGGCAAATTTGAGATCACATCATCCCAAAATGTTATTATGATGAATTCATAGAAACACTCCTAAAATAGATGTTCATATCACAGCAGCATGCAGCTAAAATAATATAACAGATTAGATTTTCTTTTACGCCTTTACACGGTGCAAAGATAAGGAAATCCGCTGCAGTTCACTCCACGAGGTGCAAGATAGTGAAAGTAATAGAGAGACATCTTATTCGCTGATTTATTTTGACATTGAAAGTTTAACCTACCCCCAACAAGTCTGAAATTAATTCTTATTTATCAGCACTGGCACAGAAGCAATGTAGATAAAAATCAAATATGCTCGATTACAGTGCGCTCAGTGTGTCATTTTATTAAAATTGCTATTCTCATCTCTGCTCTCTGAAACATTGACAGGCATCTTTTCAACAACATTAAAGATTTGCAAAGGTAACTGCAGCTTCTGAATGTAATTTAAAGTGTGTTGCTGACAGCTGGTACTTTAGAAAAGTAAAAGAAGGTTGTCAGTTTTAGTCTACAGACCCTTCTACTGTCACTACCTCTGCCCATATTTGCTGATGGTGACAGCTTTTTTTTCTGTCCCCCTCCCTCTCCCAAAATTATACCCTCTTCCAGGATTTGGCACCTGCAGAGCTACACCCTTTTTCAGGGTAGGGCCATGGACATCACCTTGAGCACTGCACCCCCTTGTAGAACTACAGATATTTCCTATAGAGCTCCCAGAATTGGGCTAGGGTCATATTTTACAATGCTGTACCCTCACCTAGGCCTGAGCTATGCAAATCACCTGCAGAGCTGCATCCTCTGATAAAATTAGGCTTTAGACATTATATTCAGAGCTGTACCCTCTCCTATGCTTGGGTTATGGACATCACCTGCAAATCCACACTGTTGCCTAGGATTGGGTAATAGACCTCATATGCAGTACAGAACTCTTGTGTAGGACTGGTTAATGGACATCTCCTGTGTAGCTGCTCACCTAGAAATTGGCTATGGACACCACCTTGAAAAGCCATACTTGCTTCTTGTATTGGGCTTTGGACATCACCTGAAAAAAACCCTGTTCTAGAAACAGGTCAATTATATTTTCTGTAAAGCTGAATAGTCTTGTAGGACCATGGGCATAACCTTCACAACCCTGCTGCCTCTTAGGATTGGGCTATGGACAACCCATACAAAGCAGCACCCTCCCCTAGGACTGAACTATAGGTTTCACCTGCAGAGCTGCACCACCTCCTAGAATTCTGTTACACACATCACTTGGAAAGCAATACCTTCCTAAAGGACTGAGCTTGGAACATTATCTACAGAGCTGTACCCTTTCCTATGCTTGGGTTATGAACATCACCTGCAAAGCCAAACTGTTTCCTAAATTTGGGCTATGGACATTATCAGTAGAGCCATACTGTCTCCGAGAATTGGGTTATGGACATCACCTACAATGTAGCACACCTGTGTAGGACTGGTCTATGAACATCTCCTGCGTAGTTGCTCCCTCACCTAGAATCTGGCTATAGACACCACCTTGAAAGCCATACTTAGATTGGGCTTTGGGCATCACCTGAAGCTCAATCCTCTTGTAGGACTGGACTATGGACATAACCTGCAAAGCCCTGCCTTCTGCTAGGGTTGGGCTATGAACAAATCCTACAGAGCAGCACCCTATCCTAGGATTAGACTAGGTAGATTACCGGGCTACAAAGATCATCTGCAGAGCAGCACCCCTTCCTAGCATTGGAGTGTGCCCAGCATTCTCTCATATAACTGAACTACGGATGTCTATTGTAGGATTGTGTGGCGTAACAAAATCTGCTTGCAAGCACTTTTTCAGCTCAGCATTTTTTTTTAATTAGATTTAAATTGCCAAATTAAGTCCTATGATCAATTTTCTTAACTTGTACAATCAGCCATTATACAGTACATGATTTTATGATAATAGAAGTGACCTTTCATTTCTGCAGCCAACTCTAATTTTCTATTGTTCCAACAATTTTAGATTTGTATTACTTTCATTCATGACAACAGTGCTGAGATTTAAACAGGATTTTCCATAATCCTCACCCCATTTCCTCATGTATTCTGGATTCCTGCACATGATGAGGTCATATTGAAGGGCAACCCATTGCATAATATATGACATCCTTGACAATTTTCAGTGGCAATTTAACCTGGGAGCTTTACCAAGGAAATATAAACATCAACAAAAGACTCAAGTAAGGGGTCAGTTCTGATTTCAATCACTAAAATGATTATGTGATTATAGTACAGACAGAACCCGTTATAAAAAATATACATTTTTATACATGTAAAATGTCACAAGATGGCCTGTCTTAGTATCTACAGGACAGAATCAGATAACTAATTTGTTAATTATCTTTGTAACATATAGAGATAAGGGGATGAAACATTTTGCACTTTTTCCTATGGATTAGAGAAGTCAGCAAGTTGTATTACTAACGAAGCGTTTTTGTGTTGATTTAATGTCAAATTCTCTAGCATATAGGACAAATTCAGATAATACCCGATCACCAATGTGGTATTTCTTTCACCCATGTTCCTGTACTTACTTTTCATTTTTTTTACAGTAGATTGAATCGCTGTCATGATACGATCAGAGCGCAGTGTAAGAGTGCTGTCATTACTGTCACCAAGTACATAACCATGGAGACTGGAAAAAGACACGACCATTATGTTTAATCTCCATTTCTTCTTGTAATAGCCAGTGCTGTTGGCAGGACCAGTAATTGAATCCTTTTATTTTTTGTTATTTTTCCTTGAAAGGTTTCTACATCATCCATACATGAAAAGCCACTCCACTCTCTAACCTCACCACTCTCACTGTAAAGAAACATACATTGGAAGAGAAGGTTGTGCCCTTAACATCACAGTTTCTGCTATCCCTATTTCCTATTGATCACTAAGGGAAAACAGATCCTGGGGCACATTGGCTTTTTCTCACCTACTCTGCAGACAAGCATACATCAAGCAGTACAGGGATATGGCAGGGGATTCACTCTACCTGCAGTACTGCCATACATTGGGATTGGATTAGGAGTATGGTAACCTAAAAGGATCAAACATACATAAAGTAGAACAGGAATATGGCCAGATGCATTCTCTCTGCAATAGTATACATACATTGCCACTGACACTAGATATGCTGAACATCTAAGGGTCAAGCACATTGGGAATACAAGTGTTTAATCTATAAGGGTCAAGAACACATCAAGCAGTGCAAAAATATGGCAGGGAATTCACTCTATATATATTACTACCATGCATTGCCCCTTGGACTAGGTGTATGCAGGGGTGTAGTGGGGCAGGCACAGGTGGGAACACCATGCCCTCACTTTTTTCGGGAATGGGCACAATTGCCCACTCTTATTTTGCAAGGGATTTGTTGGTGGTCCGTGGCTTTGGTAAGAAGGAGGACCCCGCTTGGGGGGGGGGGGAAGGGATCACCGGCCAGAGCCAGGGACCACGTATCCTTTAGGGAATTGCAGGCTCAGGGCGGTGGGCGGGTTGTCCCTCTGAACACAACCCTCTCACTCTCCCACCGAGGGCTCATATATATTCATCCTCCCTTCTATCAATGGTTTAGGCTGATAATGGAAAAGCATTGGGATTACTTTCTTGGAAACACTTTGGGCGCCTTAGTACAAGCTGAGCATCGTTTAATATCCATAGCCTACCTTAGTATTTTTGCTATCTATGTCCAACCCCATATAACAAAAGTGTACCCATCTAGTGGTGGCTACTTCCAGCAGCATACTGTACCTTGTCACAATGTTCAAATCATCTCAAAACTGGTTTCTTATACATGACAATGACTTCACCGTACTGACCAGTACCAGACAGGCTCTACAGCCACCTGATCTCAATCCAATAGGACACTATGCCATGATGAATTACAAAAGTTGTGAAGGCAAAAAAGGCTCCAACCTGGTACTAGCAGGTGGACAGTAAGTGTATGGCTCAAACCAAAAATATTTGTTGTCATATTTAATATATTGAGTCATTGCTGTATTACCAACCACCACCATGGTTTCTTTTTTCAGAGATGAAACTTACAGTTGGGACAGGATTGAATTTTTAATAGTGACTACAGTGCTCAACCCAGAATTTTTTTAAGCTGGGTGGGAAGAAATTTTAGGTGGGTGGATGAACCACTGGGTGGGAAGAAATTTTAGGTGGGTGAACCACTAAACAGCCGGGTGGTTACTGAAAAGTGCTGGGTGGTGCACCCGGCTAAAAGGGGCTGGGGAGAACACTGTGACTGTATATGGGCTGCCATTACTAAACTTGATAACTAGTGCCTGGGAATCAAATTCTGTAAACTTCAGTACTTTCTGAGTAATTGGATCAGAATAGGTCCTGTCTTCATTTCAGAATACTTGTTGTG
The DNA here is from genome assembly GCF_032062135.1 of Pyxicephalus adspersus. Classification (NCBI taxonomy): domain Eukaryota; kingdom Metazoa; phylum Chordata; class Amphibia; order Anura; family Pyxicephalidae; genus Pyxicephalus; species Pyxicephalus adspersus. Next base: position 132,339,080 of record NC_092860.1, on the reverse strand, counting down.
GCACTGTGACTCAGAAAGTACTCAAGCCAAAGGATCACTATGGCAGACAGACAATTAGATCTCAATAGCCCTTTGGATGGTGTGTTTATATTAGGCATCCTTTAAAGTCAGCTATTTCTATGCTTGTGAGCAGTGAATTTGCAATAAGCCCATCTTTATGTCACTTGCATTAGAATACTGTTCCGTCCTCTTCCAGTATGAAGGTTACTATGAGTATGAGGTTACAACCTACTGCCATATGCAATCAGCTATGCAAGGTTTAACAGAGAAGCAAACAAAATAGTGAGTTAAATGTCTCAGAATTTCTTGAAAGTTTTACAGATAGATTGTAACTCTACATAGTATAATGGAACTGGAATGTACTAGTACAAGTAGCTAGTTCTGTCTTATCTTCGAACACCACAGGAGATATTAGACTTCACTAATATGAATTCATTTTTATCACTTTGAAACCCATTCCTTCACATGACTCTTCATGCCAACACCAAAAAAATAATGAAGGAGGGCCCAACAAATTAAACCAGCAGCTTTACAAAAAGTTTCATTTTACCACAATCTGATCTCTTACTGCAAAACAACTCATTGAATAGTATGGAGCTTACTAAAAAGTCTATGAAAACACTATTGTAGTCTGAGGCTGCACGTCTCATAATTTCTTAGGCCACCCATAGTCTTAAGAAGATTAGGTGTACAGACCTGATGTGATCACCCTCAGGCAACGCAATCAACATAATAATGAACAAACCTTCAAGCTAGGCCAAGCAGAGCCTGCAGTAAACTTGATTGGGGTGCAGGAGCTGATACTACTATATCACAGTAGCAATTACAGTATTTAGGAGAGTTTTTTTTTTTTAATTGCTAAACTCAATTTTCTTCCCCACATGTTGCTTGGAGAGCATTCAGAATTGTGAAAAGCAGTTGCATCAACCATCTATGTTGCTTAAACCTGCCACACACTAATCAATGGGTGCAAGACCAGATAAATGATCAATATCAATAAGTTCTCTAGAGCAGCAGTCGCCAACCTTTCGGACCTCTCGGACCACTAAATTCAAATTTTAAATACCACAGACCAATAATATGATTTTTTTTTTTTAGATAAATACATTTGTAAAATAATGATCTTCCTAATGGTGCCTGACAAGGACTGTAAAGGCTCGGATTCACTGATCAGCTCACGGTTAAGCGAAGTATTACTATTGTTACTATTATCATTAGTTGCATTATATTTGGTATTATTAACGAAATGCCAAATATTCCTTTGCCAAGAATGCTTTATCCCACTCATTATGGGTTTATTTCATTGGAATCTAAGACCAAACAAGAAATCAAAGTTATCAAAGTCAAAATATTTGATGCCTATAAATATAAAGGTTAATGAAAATACACAGTTTAAGACATACTTAATTAAAAGAGGATCTAAGAAATAAACAAATAAAATAAAACAATCGGATGAGATTAGGTATTCATGGAGCGGGATGACTGTTGTAATGGTGGAAACATATCTGAAGCGTACGGCTTGGCAACAGTTGCCTCATACAACTTAATACTACACTGCTGTCACGCTGGGCCCCTTGTTTGTCCGTCTCTAGTACAGTTTGCGAATTTAGTGCAATATAAAGGTGAAAATTGTCATTCAGAATATAAGAATTTATTAGAATACCATTTTTTTTATTAATAAAACATAAAAATTGCAAATAATGTCCAAATTTTTCTGTGGACCCCCAAAAGTTTCCCATCTACTGGTTAGCGACCACTGCTCGTAAGCATAGCCACCTTAAGGCCTGTCAACACTTACCTCTTCCCCTCTAAAGCACAGGCATCTATCTGCTGTGCATGTGGGCAGTTCTGATTCTGGGTGTGCTTTCATTCCCAAGATGTTTAAGCTTCGTTTCAATCGCTCGCTGGCCAATCAGGAAATTGCCTCTTAGCCATCGCTGAGTATTTAGCCAGCTCAGACACAGCACTCAGCGTTCCTGCAACGTGTCTCCATTGTACCGGGCCCCTAATTCTGTGAGCTAGTTCCTGTTCACCTGGTGCTTAATTCAGTGTTTTCTTTGTCAAGCTCCTGCGTTAACCCCTTGTTGTCCATTCTGTTGGTTGCTAGCCAACTTCCCTGTGCTGTTCCAGTGTTCCTGTCTGTCTGTGGATATCCCTGTGTCACCTGTACCTCCTGTTGCTTCCAGTGTCTCTTTTGTTCCCTGTGCTCGCAGTGGCCCCTGTGTCACTGGTGTCTGTCTTCCTGGATCCCTGGTATTTGACCTTTGGCATGTAACCTGACCTCTCTTGCTTGCTGCCTGCCTAGACCCCAGCCTTTTTTGACTATCCTTCTGCTTTGTTATTCGGTACCATGTTTTGCCCACCTTGGTGTGCCCAAGAACTGCAATCTGTCAGTAACCAGAATACCAACATTCTCACCATCAGCGGCTCTGTAGAGGACCTGGTTACTGCTTAGACTCTCCGCCTTGGCCCTTCGCAGGGCTCACACCACCTCCGTGCAAGCTGTAGTGCCCCCTAGTGGTCCTGTCTCTCCATGCGTGACAAGGCCCCTTTCACATTTGCCGTAAACGAGTATTCAATTAATCTTATAGAATGTAGATTGCCCTTTGTTGCAAAGAATAAAAAGTAAATAAAAGTGGCCTAAAACCACCAACTGGTATTTGCTGTACTAAAGTCAGCCAAACCCATATTGTTTCAATCAGTGCTGTATTTTGTGCTAAGTGTTTCACTCCTGGTGTTATTTTATTAAATAAATCTACTTGTTGTAAATAAACATGACTGACATTTATATTGGACCACTGTGGGTGAAATAATAATCAAGAACAGACCTGCTTAATGCAGTACATTTAATTACATTGTCCATGATATAAATGAGATTAGGTAGAAGCATGGTTACCAATATAGAGGTGATTATTATCATGAAGGATGAAGAACCCTTTTGTTGGTAAATCCAAATTATGTTTGCAAATTATGATACGTTACTTATAGACTTGCTAGTTTATTAATTCATTATTTCTGAGTGAACTGCAGCGTTCCATACAGGGTGTTACTGGTTTGTACATTGTAGGTGAGATGAAAGCATAATTCAAAAGAATCGGGTACACTATTTGATGTCATCTCTATACTATTTTGATGTCATTATCGGTTTTGCAATTTATAGAGTTCTCTGGATTTACAGAAAGCAATATCGTGAAAGAAGAAGTACAAAATATTCTGATTCCTTGATTTGCTTGTCAGTCTGTGACAATAATATCAATTTATTGCAGACATACTGCAGAAAATGCATGTCACGCATAACACCAATCCATGCTGTCTTTGTAAAATTAAAGTCTGTCCTTGTAATAAAAGAGCTGATGACAATATTTACCTCCATTAATTAAAAACACCAGGTGAATTAGCAAACAAGACTTTTTAATTATAATTTCAGTTTATTCTTCAACACTGCGTGACAGCTGCTATGAAGAATGAAGATATAAGAGAGAGATATCTGTCTCACCTAAAAAAGTAATACAATCCTTCGTGAAGTCTAATGGTGGACATACTAAATACAGTACTATATAGAACTATATGGCACATTCAATACTATATATATATATATATATATATATTGCACATTTACAATAACTAACAGATGCTCTGCATTGGCAGATTCCGTCTTACTCACTCTGACCATTTCTGAATTGCTCTAATGCTGGCCATACATTTATAGATTTCATGAACGAATAACTCTGGCATCTGAATCAAACTAAACTAGAATATAATGTTTTTTTGCTGATACTTTTTGAACACCTTTCAAATAAAATCATACAATTACCGGATAACATGCAAAATGTTAACTTTTTTGACATATGTTTTGACCAATATCATCTGGCAGGAAGAGCTTTTTACGTAATTTCCGTATGGACACACCAATTCATCAAAGCAGGCTGACAGCTTCCGAATGATATTTAGTATTTGTGTTATTTCAAATGTTTTTTTTTTATCTAATCATTGAATTGATAATGAAAATCAGTATGTATATTTCTAGTGTGTCTATGCACCTTTGGATGTACTGTCTGATTATGTAGAATCATTAAACTTTTACACCATTTACTCTGTTTATGATTGCCTATAATGGAATACCATTTATTAAATTAGGTCTAAGCAGGACAAAAAAAAACTTTTATGCTCAGAATTCTATATTCTTTTACGGGCTGGTAAAGTATCATTTGGGGCAAAGAACAATTTATTTTATTTCTTTATGTGTCTTACACCAGGGGGATCTTAAGTGAGTGCTACACCAGTGGTGTCTTACCCTTAAGGTGTGGAGTATACCTAGGTGCATTGCTATATATTCAGTGAAAAGAATTTTAATAAAAAGCTGTTTTTAGCTTTTAGATATTTTCTCCCTCTCTCTCTATATATATATATATGCTTGGAACCACCTTCCAGCAAGACACGTAGCAAAAAAAATATTAGTATTTATATATATATATATATATATATATATATATATATATACCTAAATAAAAGTATGACTACATAATAGAAGTCTACTTGTTAGTATAGCATAAGAGCCAAAAGCATTTGCAGTCACCTACAGCAATGGTTTAAAAATCCTTTTACTGCAGTAACCATGCTGTTTGCTGGTGATTACAGCAATCAATACATTATCAGCACTCATATTTCATGCTAATTAGATAAGTTTGGATATTAAGGTTACTCTTAACACTCAGTAAACTTTGCATAAGCTTACATTAGTCAACAGCATACATTGGCTAATATTTTTTAAAAGCAATTAAAAGTGCCAGGATCCAGAGCAATTTAAAAATAAGATGTTAAGTTTACCTTCAGAGAAGTCAATGAGCCCCAACAAATGTAAAAGCTTTAAAGAAGCACAAATAATCATCACTATCCCCACGGTTTGTAGTCCTTCTGACTCCCACTCTGCCGTTATCATCCTTGAAATAGACAAGGCATTCCTGGATCAAACTTTCCAGCTGATTAAATGGCTTGTGTCAGTGTGTATGTGCAAGAACTGCACTCATGGATATTGGAGAGGAGGCAGCCTTTTCCTCCTGCCTGTGGAAAGGACCAGCCTGACTGAATGAAAATTGTGCTGTAGCTGCGCAATTCATGCTTCCCACCGTGTGATTGTGTTAGGAGTGAGTCGTCTTGCCAAGCTGAAGTGGACCACCATCCCTGTGCCTTGACATTATTACTCGCAGCATCTGCTTCACAACTCACATCCACAGAAATCCATGGGAACTTAGAAGTACGAGCACGTTGCTTTATGTCTAATTCCCGAGCCGTGGAGCTTAGCCCTAAATGACATGCTTAACCCTCGGCACTCTAAACCGACACGATGGGGTACGGCACAACACACAATCATCTATTGCATTCTGACTATTATACTTTCTTTTGTTCTCCCTGTGTTTGCTTGGGTTTCCTCCCGGTACTCCGGTTTCCTCCCACATCTCAAAAACATGCAGTTGGGTTAATTGGCTTCCCTCCCAAACTAATTGGTCTTAGACTGTGTTAATGACATATGACTATGGTAGGGATATTAGATTGTGAGCCCCTCTGAGGGACAAAGTTGGACTTTATAAAGTGCTGCATATTATGTCAGTGCTATATAAATACAAGTTAATAATAATAATAATATTCTGCTGGAACAGATCATATGCATAAATCTACTTTACTGCAAGGTTCTATACTGAACACCTTTTCCTGTCACTCAGATTACTTTTTTGTAGAATGCCACAAATATTTGTTTCTTTTTGTATGGTTAAAAGAGAACAATCTGTAATGGTTCCTGGAAAGGATCCCTGGGAAAGTCACTCAGCCTTGGCATGAATGACAGATATCTGTGAGCATGATGGGCAGGGACATCCAGAACCTGCCATAGTGCTCCATCAATGATTTAAGTGCCTGGGCAGTATCTGAATAGCATATTCTGTTTTAGATTTCTGAGCTGATTAGGGGCGTTTGGCATTTGGTTTTAGTAGAAGGGAACTAGTGATTGGCTGCTAGGAATGTTAAGTGGCAGAAGAAGCTTGTCAATGTAGTTGTAGAGGGAGAAATACAAGCAGCTGCAGAAATGTCCATGCAACTTTGAACCCTTGAACAACCCTCCCAGTAAGCTGTTTTATTGCATCTGTTAAAAAAGTGCAAAAATATCTGTTGCTTTTTCCAGAGATTGTGTAGGGTTAAAATGTAAATATCCAAGCAGCTAAATTGCCTCATTGTTTGAAATAGGCAGCTCTAAAAACAGCAATAAGAGCATTCTGGACTATAGGACCCATCAGCTCCTCACATCCAGACACAAAACAAAACAAGAGACTGCTGGCTGTCAATCCATGTCCAGGTCCAAACTTTTTTGGTCCCAAAAGAACCAAAGTGATCACAGATAGGGCACTTTTTTGTGCATTTGGCACATACCCCCACACACACAGATGCAGTTTGCCCCCTAGTGGAGTGACAAATAACCTCCACAGGGGGTCAAAGAGAAAAGTGTGTTGTCTGTGTGTATTCCTGGTTCACAGTCATCTGTGCCAAACTAATAACTGCATGTGCTGACTGTTATCTGTTATATTATTCCAATGACAACAGAACATGCTTATCTATATTATGGATAAGGGGATAATGGGATCCCTAGTAGTTGTCCTGAAACAGAAAGGTGAATGGAGTGTTGTCATCCTAGGACTAAATTGTACTGATGGCATAATCGCTAAGTGAAAGAAAAAGAAAAATAGCTACAAAACAGAAATCTGAAGAATATTAAATTATTGTTTTTAAATTTGTTTAAATTTTATTCACTTAAAGTCTTAAGACATGACACCCCCCCCCCCCTTCCCCATTGAGCATAACAATAACCCTAGAGAAAACCTGTCTTGAAACAAATGTATATGCTGCCATTGCTGACTTGGTATAGAATGGGTTCCATATTACATATTATCTTGTTTATATATATTTGTAAAATAAAATCATATTTAAAATATTTTATATTAGAATGTTTTACTTTGTTAGCAAAACATAGATCTTTTAACTTTTTCAATTATTGCAAACGTTTTTATGCCCCAGCCGTTACCATTGGAACTTTCCAATTTTGGAATACTAGGTTGGGGTCTGTAGATAAATTTCCACCATAAAACAGTACCCAGTATATAGAGAAACCTTTCTATATTACTTTAAGAGGGGCACTGAATTAGTTAACAAACAAACAAAAATTGTCAACCAGACTCCTATTAGGCAGATTAGAATATGACCTATTTTTTTTTTTTGCTTATCCCCATCCATAGATTATGAAGGTTGAAGATGATTGACTAGATCATAACAGATCAAGATTCACCTGGAATTACCTTAAACTTGGCATGCCAGTGAAGTGGGACACATGAGGATTTTTAAAAATCCACTTATCACTGGTGTTTACAGAAACTGTGCAAAGAAAAGAAAATTTGCTCTAGGTTAACATTATGATGAATAATATGTGTTTGTTTCATTACACCCAGTTGTTACACCTATGGTGTCAACTGGTGGGCTTACATTTGATTAACCTTTACTTAAGCAATATTCCACTGCAGCAGATTTAAAGAACAAGCTAGAAGGTTACAACAAGGGTTCTATCACACTCATGATATGAAATTACAAGGCAAGTCCCGGGTGACTAAAAATAAGTCAGAAAGGCATTGATTTATCTTTCATTTGACCATTTTTCTAGCTTGGCTGAAGTCAGAAGTAAACAATGCATGGCAATGATTTTAACTTGGCATTAGGTACAGCTAAAAAAAGTAAAACAACAACAATTAATTGCTATAATCTTAGTGTATATGTTGCAAAAATTACTTTTTTGGACTATTCATTTTTCTTCTTTCTAAACATCCTCAGTGGCAACTTTCATGGTCATATAAAATGTATTCACTACCAGAAAATTGGAAATGAAAAAGAGATCCAGGGGACAGCTGATTACCTCCAGAGCCGAGTATAAAACATAACAAGTTGCTTTGCAAAATAAAAAAAATGAGTTTATGTAAATTGATATCTGTAAAGACTCGTCAGGAAAAATATATATTTACCTCGGGTGTGTCTGAATGTATAAGTACAATTTATTGATAAGAGATCAGAACAGTTCCATGACTAATTGAGTGTCAGAGAGTCCTGGAACTGTGACTGATCTCTGGAGACTTGTGAAAGATTAATGCTCCCTGTAGATACACGAGGCAAAGTAGTGAGAATACAGATGTATGAGATACATGAGGAAGATAATTGTGTGTGCATCCAGCGCTCCGCTTGGTTCATTACAAAATGAAGGTTTCTTTATGCAGAAAACTATTTCCAGTATCCGTGGGAATTTGATTAGATCTCCAGTCATTTGAAATACATTTTCTGCTGTTCATATCCTTTTATGCTACTGAGTTTCTATTCCTTTATTCTTCATATTTTGTGATTTCAAATGAAGTGCAAGAGCAGAATTATGGAGGTGGACTTCAACTTTGTCTGTTGTAGGCAGAGCAGTAACCTTCCATTGCTGGGGTCCCGGGTTCTTTTAGCACATTGATGCTCCCTGCATGAAGTTTCTACAAGATCCCTGTGCTATTACTAAAGAAATGGATGATTAACTGATTTCTATTAAAAGAACTCCTAGAATAACATGCATGACTGGTCATCAAGTGGATAATTTGTAATTGAATGGACTCTGTGGTTGCCTTTCATGCAGAAAGAAACAATTGGTCATTGGGGGCATATCAAGGTCACACCCCAGTTACATGTTTCATTTTTTACTTGCAAAATTGTTTTATCCTGAATCCGGCCCCAGTTAAAAAGTTTGGTCTCAGACCTTTTCAATTTTCTTTTTCCATGAATAGCTACTGAAAGAAAACTGATTTTCATCTAAATAATAAAATGAATATTAAGAAGAATGATATTAAACATAATCTAGGCAAGTAACACACCAGCCAATGAAAATGAAGTTCCACTTTTAAGTTTGTATGATCAGGCAGAAAGGGACAGGTGATATTCCTTCTGCAATAATGTGTTTCACCTGTCTGATTGTTCTGGGACTCTGGCAAAAAGCTGAGCTGCACATTCACAGCGTCAGCTTTGGTTGCCATAAAAACACAGCATTCTCGGCTTTCCTTTGCATGCTGTATGTCCGAATGAATGAACTCCCACGCCTGCACAGGAGTTAGGTCAATCCAGCATGGCCAATCAAAATGGCCAAGGATCACCTGGAAGAGGAATAAGAGAAGAAATATACCTTCAAAAACTCATTGGAAAAATGAATTTCAGTTTATACTTGGGTCACACCACTAGATGGTACTGTGTTTTCGTGTAAAGTGGTTGTAACACTTTACATGTGAACAAGCTGCCATCTACTGGTTGCCAACAATAATGCACAGAAAATAATTTAGGAACGAGTGACCCATTAAAACCAACTGAAACTTAGAAAATATTTTAACCTGTAAAAATGGGGAAAAAGATATAAAGACTAAGCCAATGTCATTTTATTTTTTTCCTTGGATGTAATTATTCATGTTGTTTTAATGGCTTTTCTAATCATTGTTGTTTTGAGTGTTAGCAGTGATGACCACATCTGATGCCCTAGGTTTATAGTCGAGTCACAGCATTTTCCTGTATATTCAGGTAAAAATAATTAGCTTTGGATCAGTTTAAATCAATATTATATATATATATATATATATATATATATATATATATAAATGTGAATAAGTCAGCCAACATATGGACATCAAAAAACAAAGTTTCAATATTCAACACTGTTGTGCATTCTCGGGTGTTGGAAACAGAATGTAAAGTCAAGAAGTTATAAGATTTTTACCAGTAAGGCCTCAGATGACTTCAGAAACTAAACTCCCAAGTCAAAGACTTAGTCAGATCAACACAAAGTCAGAAAAGTCAGAGAAAAAAAATAAATAGACTCTTCATGTGAAAGCCTGCAAACGTTACAAAAACTGAATACAGAATATTAAGACCATGCTTACATATTAAAACCAATATACCGTATGTAAAATTTATCAGGATCAATGTTCATGTATTTTTTTCCTACCCAATATCATGAAAAAATGTTCCACTCTTTCATGTGGGAGGAAATCAAATTAAACAAACAAAAGTAAATGACCACGGCCTTTGAAAAAATATTGTAACCATGACAGCAATTTAGGAAATATTTTTTATTTATATTGTGTTCTGCAAGTCAAACCGTCCATTAACTGCTAACTGCAATGCACCTGAAAAATTGGCTGCTGATATGATAGATAGATAGATAGATAGATAGATAGATAGATAGATAGACAGATAGATAGAAAGATATGTAATAGATATATTTGTAATAGATAGATAGGTAGATAATAGATATGTAATAGATAAATAATAGTTATGTAATAGATATATTTGTAATAGATAGATATATAGATAAATAAATAACAGATATGTGATAGATAGATAGATAGATAGATAGATAGATAGATAGATAGACACCCTATTGACTTCCCATCCAATGAATATTCCAATTAGTAATGAATTGATCAGATGTACACTGAACACTGGTGTATGTGATTCCGCCTTTCAGACCATTTTCCCTGTTTAGAAAGGGATCAGAATTACATGATGATTTGTACACAATGATTTTTCACCAACACATCCCCTTTATAGACAACCAACCAGAACCCAATCAATCAGTCTCTAATGATTTTCCAGATGCTGGACAATCCTCAGCTTTGATAGCAACAAGCGGCCTACATGTAGTATCCCTTAGCATGCAATACTTCATTGCAATACAAACATTGAAATTACGATTGCTGTTAGCATCTCTCGGTTGTTTGTAAGGTGATCTATGACCTGATCCACAGACAGAGCCGTATTGTTGTATTGATACATCTATCCGGGTGAGCTGCTGTCAGTGCTAAATCCTCTGAATAGTTCTATGGAAAATCCAAAAAAGCAGCCTTTCTCAACCCTTTTAACATGAGGGAATCTTAAAGCAAGGGAACCCCTGCCAATATTTATTATATGCCTAATTCACGTCACCTTAGTCTCATGGGTAATGGGAAGAATGCCTCTTATATTGCTGGCCAGTGGGAAGAATGTCACCTGTACAGATATCCTGTCAGGGTAACTGACCAGAGAGGCACTAATTGCTCCAGGAAGCCCTACCAAATTCTGGAGGAACCCTGGTTGAGAAACACCCCAATAAATGATTCAAGACACCTAAATGACATATCTCTTTCCCTCCAGTGGACTCCCCATAGAAATATATGGCCCATTCATGGCAGCTGAGTGGGTGGGATGTCCTAGAACAGAACTGTTGTTGTACTCAATATATTAATACTAATTACTGAAAAGACTGTAATAGACCTCAAAGTCCTTTGCTTAATTTGATGAATATTCCATGATGTACTGGAACCTTTTTTGTTTCTCTTTTCCCTTTAACTTCTCAGGCTGCCACTTTAAACTGTCAGAGGTCGCTAGGGATGGCAGCATGCAATTAATATAATATTGTATATCACAGAGATTTTTATTGTTTTATGTGTCTCTTTACATAACCTTTAGATCCTGATTATCTGTCCCACAGGGACATTGTTATGCATGAATCTGGAGTGGCTTGAATTATAACGAAGCACAGTATCTCTTTTATATAAAGTGCTGAAATGCTGAAAAGTTTTAGTGCTCCCTTGATAAGTTGATATTCAATTAGTATTGGACTTGTGACTAGAACAGTTGAAACTTTGCAAAATATCTGTAATGTAAACCAGAGCTTTTCAACATTTTACCTAATTACCATGGACCCTATAATGTAAGTCACGGTGCAATGTACTGATTTTTATTAGATTTACTACTAGTACTCCTCATTTGGTGTCATTTTTTAAATCACTTGTAAATATACTGTGCTCTATGTTATTGAGTATTTTCCAAAATTAGATCTACACCCTAACTTAGTATTATTAAACAGGATTTATATAGCGCCAACATATTACGCAGCGCTGTACATTAAATAGGGATTGAAAATGACAGACTAATACAGACAGTGATACAGGAGGAGAGGACCCTGCCCCGAAGAGCTTACAATCTAGTAGGTGGGGGAATTTCACACACAATAGGATGGGCGAACTTAGAGAACTTGCTTCCCAGTTATTCACTTTACAAAGGACAAGGGTCTTTGTTTTTGGAGGAAAAGAAGTTTACTCTCTGGATAAGGTAGGGATTCTTCACTGTATGGTCTGTGAAAATGTGGAAGAAGTTTTAGCAAGTACAGGTTAACATTCAAAAATCCGGCAACCTTCAGACCTGAGGAGTGTCGGATTTTTAAAAATTATGGATTTTTTTTTTCAGACTTCATCTGGCACAGTTCCAGGGAGCAGGGATGTCTCAACCTATATTTAGTTTAGCAAGCAAGACCTAACAGTTGTTTCTGCAGAACAGCGCCATGAAAACATTAGTGGCCAAACAGTGTACGGCAGTCCCTGTATTGTAAATGCGATCCTAAATTCATCCCGGGAAACTAAAGGATCCGGATTATCGATGGCCGGATTTTCGATTGTCAACCTGTACTATATATTTCTGTAGGAAAAAGCTTTAACTGGGTATTAAAGTTTTAAAGAGTCTGTTGATCCAGGGAACATCTGATTGCCTCATGGGATCAGGAAGCAAATGTTTCCCCTGTTGGGACAGATTAAACTAGGGTTTTTTTGCCTTCCTCAGGATCAACTTTGTCCATATCTGGGGTATTTTTTATTTCCCTATTGGTTTAATATTATGTATTTTGATTGATTAATGATTGATGGAATAATGATGATGGATTTATGTCTTTTTTCAATCTGATTATGTAACTATGTAGATCTACACCTGTAACTGTCTGACCTTAATTTGACTGCAGTATTATAAGAATAGAAGTCCAACTGTACCCACCATACTTACCCCTCTCAATAAACCTACTGCATTAAAGCAATAAACCTTTTTTCTTGGATGGTCATAAATACCCCAGTCACCTTCCATATTTACAGAATATATAAGTAAAGATCTTCGATTCATTCAGAGACAAATGTCCAAAGCCTTATTCATACGTTAGATCAATTTTACACAAATCAAAAGTTTTCTAACATATTTTTAGATAATCATTACAAAAGTTAGGAAAGTGTTTATTGACAGCTGTGATTTGTGGTGTCAAAGTATTGTGGCAGAATAATTTGGGTGAATGTAATACTTTGCTGTAATTAAGCATTTGGCCCACTGAGGACATTCTTTAAATGTTCCTTTGCAGCAACTTTTATTTGAAATCTGCATGAGGCTTTTACCTCCCTGGCGGTATGAATACTAAGTATTTTTAAATGTAAAGGCGGTACTTTTTAAAAAACTTAGTATTTTAAATTTCCCGCCTGGTCCCACCTCCCAGCCACATGGTACCGCCTCCCAGCCATGCACTCGCGAGCAGATGCCCGGCCGACATCTGCTTCCCTTTGCCTCGCGTCCCCAATGCTCAAACGCCGGGGACTCAGATGCCAGCCGGGCATCGCCAGGATACACAGATGCCTTTCCGGCATAGCCAGGGGAAGAAAATGCTGGGCATCACTGGAGGATGCCGCTGAAACGTGAGAACTAGGTAGGACATTTATGCTCCCTGGCAACTCCACCCCAAGTGTGGTTAAGTGTGACCGCTTTTGGTATGGAAATTTCACCCCAAGCCACACTCAGGAATACAGTCAGGGTGGTTAAAAGTAATTTCTACTCACTTTTGAGAGACTTCCTTTTACTTTTAGTTGTGCCTCAGGAAAAATATAGCAATTTTTTCTAAGAAGACACAGACAGCAATAAAAAAACATCAAGGAGTTTTACCATTTGAAACTCTATCTCAGTGTTTCTCAACCAGAGTTTCATGTAAATCCCTCCAGAGGTTGTTAGGGGTTCCTTGAACAATGATTAATTTGTGCCTCGCAAGTGAGTTGATGTGAGTGAGTGACCAATGATCCCTTTGTATAGCTGTAAGAGTGATATTCTTCCCACTAGCCAGGCGTTTTTCCACTGACCACCACACAATGACAATGACCTGTGGAAATTGTTTTTATTGCCAAAAGTTCCCTAGGACGTGGAAGTTATTTCAGGAGTTTCTTTATTTTAAAAAGGTTAAGAAAGGCAGAAAAGTTAAAGAACTACAAAAGTTAAAGATTTATATGTACTTTAAAGACTTTCTGTATACTGCACTTCCACCTTGCTTTGATTGCACTGTGATTGTTATTAGTTATCAGGCTGAAAGTATTTTTCATGAATCAATGCATATGTACCCACAGATAATATTTTATTTAAAATAATACATTGATTTGTATCACTTCACATTGTGTGATGTAGTGAGAGGCGAGTGTATGGGGCTGTTAGAAAACAGTGATAATTAAAAGATAACATTTGGTGCTATGAGCACTGAGGTTTTATTAGCTTCATAATCCACAATGGAAGGAGTTATTATTCCTTTGAATACATACCTTGTTTGATTAACATTATATTGTGAGCTTTATGAGGGCAATGTGTTCTGTGATTTCATGCAGCTAATACAATTACACCTTTTCTTCTCTTGACAGGTTTACAGGCCTTAAAATTAATATCAGCTTCTGTTTGTTGAATGGTTTATTTTCCTGATTATCTTACAAAATGTTGCCTTTGGGAGTCAGTGCCTTTAAACCATTAAAATATATATACATGATATATGCAATATTGTACAAAAGTTTTGGGCAACTGTGAATACTATATAGTAAGAATACTTTCACAATTCTAAATCAAATCAATATTTGGTGTGACTACCTTTTGCCTTTAAACAAGCATCAGTTATTATAGGTACAATTGCACAAAGTCAAGGATTTTGTAGGATTATGGTCAAATGGATGATTAACCAATTATACCAAATAGGTGCTAATGATCATTTTCATATGTAGGTTGTAGCACAGTCAGTAACTAAAAAAAACAGCTGTGTAGGAGACTTAGGACTGGGTGAGGAACAGCAAAACTCTGCTACCAAGGTGAGAATTTGGAAGACAGTTTCGTGTCACAGGTCACACTATGGCAAGACTTAGCACAGCAAGACATATGGAAGTTATATTACATCAGCAAGGTCTATTTCAGATGAAGATTTCAAAGCAGACTGGGATTTCAAGATGAAAGACCCCTATGGCAGATAAAAGACCCCTCATGCTTATGTCCAGAAGAGACATCAGCTAAGAACCAGCAACCTGTGGGACCCAGGTATACCCATCCACTGTCTGCTAAAGTCTAGCTAGAAGAGGTCTTCATGGAAGAAGCCATGTCACTAATATGGAAACAAGGCCAAGTGACTCAACTATGCAAGAAAACATAACAACTGGGTCTAGTATTAGGTGTCTTTAGGCAACAATGAAGCATAGTGGAGGTTCCTTGCAAGTTTGGAGCTGCATATCTCCAAATGGAGTTGGAAATTCAGTCAGGATAATGTTGTGATCAATGCAGAGAAATAAAGATACTTATACAGATATTGGTCCCAAATTTATTTTGCAGCAGGACAATAATCCCAAACATACAGCCAATGTCATTATAAACTATCTCCAGTATAATATAGAACAAGGAGTCCTGGAGGTGATGGTGCGGCCTTCACAGAGCCCTGATTTCAACTCATCAAGTGTTTCTGGGATTACAAGAGGAGGCAGAAGGATTTGAGGCAGCCAACATCCTAAGATCTGTGGTTATGTTTTCCAAGATGTTTGGAACAATATACCTGCCAGGTTCCTTTAAAACCTATGCACAAGTGTACCTAGAAGAATTTAAGCTATTTTGAAGGCAAAAGTTGGTCATACTAAGTATTGATTTAATTTAGATTTCTCCTCTGTTTATTCACTTTGTGTTGGTAATTGAAATCTTTCATAGTTTACAGCATTTCTTTACCCCTGCCTAAAAATTTGCACAGTACTGTATATTCATATGTATTACATGGTTTATAGCTTGCATTGCATTAAACAGTTTATACATAGAAACCTCAGTGGTTACATACTGAATTTTCTTTCCTGCAGGAGAGGAGGCACCTGCAGCACATTTTTCAGGTGCTTCTACTGGAGAGCTACCTAAGAGTTAACCTTTTTAGCAAAAAATAACATGGAATGTATTCTAGATCCATGTAAACATCTTGCATACTCTTCCCCATGATTTGCCAGGGTTGGAGAGACCTGAAAAAATTATAGTTGTTGATGCTCCTACAGGTCATGGGAAGGAAGTGACTGCAAGTATATACTCTATATATCATATTAATTAGTGAATCATTGCGAAGATATAGGTTATGTATCATGTTCATTAAAGCATGTTTTTGACAGTATGTCATAAACAAGGATATTTGGCCAAAATAGGCCAATATAGGTCATTATATACTTATATCAATCTTTTGAATAATAATACATATATATTGCTACCGTAATAAACAATATAATGTGGTTTCCCATATGCATGCCTTTCTTTCAGAAAGATTTCATTTATAACTTAAATTTATTCTAATCTTTGACACAGCCCTAAACTTTGTTAAGCTGGTCTGTCTACAGCTTGATTTATGAGTGCCATATGTACTAATTTGCCTTTCCAGACTTTGACAAACAAAATCATATAGACCGATCACTTAGTGTCCTCCCATTCATACAAATCCCTATAGAAGTAATAACTAATATTGTTAGTAAAACTAATACAATTATAACAGCTGTTCACAAAGAATAGTGAATTAGCTTTTCTCCTGCTAATTGAACTGATGTCCTTATGTTTTTGGTTTTAGCTTTAAATTTGAAATATTGCCTTCCTGAAACTTTTTTACCTTCCTTCCTTAAGGGGTATCTAAACCAAGCACAAAATGTTTATATTTTACAGCTTACTGGTCCTTAGATGAGATGGCTGAATTAATTTTTTCATACCTTTTTTTTCTTTATTTTCATCTGGTGATCTTTCCAGTTTTCCGTCATGCTCCCCCCTCTTTTCCACATCTTTTCTTCAGGTTGTGGATATTATAGAGGTCCAAAGTTTTCTAAGATATTTTATCTCTCTGACCATTTTCCTTGTCTGTCCATATGTCTTATCAATATCTTTTACATTTCATGTAACCAGTATAAATATCCTCAAAGGAAGACATAATACCTAGCTCATATACAGTACTTGTTAGAACCGCCTTGTGCCCAGGAGATTTGTAAGACAAGGATTCCAGTTCTGTAACACCTGGCAAACATTCTAATTCTGCTCAGTGAAGCTGAATCTTTCATTGTACATATTTATCCTGACACCTGTTGGCTTACTTAGTTCTATCTGAACACAATATAAAATTAAAACATAAACAGACCTTTACCTTAGGCACCAAACGATAAAAGCCAAAGAACACACTGAATGTGAAATGTTCCAGATATTGAAGAAGGGAATTAAAATACATTTTGCTTTGTACATTACATCAATAACTGTACCGTTGATAGCTAAGATACCTAGGGCACACAAAAGATTACAATAAGCTGCTTTGTGCACATTCATAAGAATTTGGTATCAGGAGGATTTGTGGATTGTTTTTATGCTGCCAGAGGAGATACTGTTGATGCCTGCTACTTGGCATTACAAAATAAAAGGTTAATAAAGTATCGAACAATGCCTCATCTGCCATACTTGCACCTTTCAATAAAGCAAGAACAGATGGAAGAATTGCAGTAATCAATAGCTTCATCATTTCATGGCACAAAGAAGGCTTCTCAATTCCTCCGCGTCAGCCTATTGCCAGACATTTAACTGTATTATTATTTGAAAGCTGTGAGAACTTTTCTACAAAGATACTAACAAGCACAAATGCATTAAATGAAAACCCCAGGCAAATCACAAAGTGCAGTAATATATAGGGTGAAATCAAAGTTCATTAGCTACAGCCAGATCACATACAAGATGGTGCAGGGAATGGAGAATTGTTTGAAACTCCAGTAATCATAAACAGCGCATATCAATTTTCTTGCCTGGAGTTCCAGAAGTGAAGATATATAATCATTACTAAAATGTGCAATGCCATTTCTGGGTATAAACAGTATAAGCTAGGCTGCCTCTGCTCTCTCCCCCGTTTGAATCACCTTTGTCCTCTCTTTACCTAACTGTGACCAAATACTATGTCACCAGCTGCAGCTTTCCAGGTTGCCCAATTGGGCCAGAACCAGGGCTGCCATTGTTGTAATATTGTGTTGTTATTTTGGCTTTTGTGGCTTTGGCACCACAACTGCTTGTGGAGTAGTCAAAGTTTTCTGTTCTGCCTTTCTACTATTACAGAAGCATGCATCAGTTGGGCCAATAAGTCTATATCAGTGGTCTTCAACATTTTGGACGTCATGGACCACTATTTTCACGGACTCCAGACCGCTCATGTGCAGGGAGCCGTGTGTCATTCAAAGGGGAAGACACTTTCCCCAGAATGACGTAATGATGCCAGAACCCGCCGACTCTCCCTTTGCAGGCTCAGAGCAGAGACACAACTAGCCCATTGCTCTGGCCGGTGCGCCCCTCCCTCTCCTGACCCCACTGGGGCCACATAGACCAGAGCCGAAAACCACCAAAATTTTCTTGCGGACCACCAGTGGTCTAGAAAGAACACACAAGCAAAAGCCAAAGGGCGAGAGAATGTATGTAATTTTATTTTTTGTGGGTGTTGGTATACCGTATGAAGGGTTGGGTCAGAATCTGTCACCTGTCTTCTTGCCTTGCTTGTGGCATCATAATGGATAAAAATGGCCATGAAAATATGAACCTGTCACAACTGAAAGAAGATTAAACTAGAACGGGAGCCCATTCTCATCTATAGGTTTATTTGCAGTAAATGCAGAACCAGTTAACGACTAGACTGGAACGTCTTCATTATTGTTTTGCAGTAATTCGTTGTGAAGGGCCATAGGAATAAATGTTATCAAATTGTAACATTTAATAAGGTCTGTGTATGACCCAAACACTTATGTCAGCTGTTTGCAGATATGTGCCTTTGCTTCCTTTCTTGGAGATGAAATAAAAAAAAGGAAATGTCCGAACTGAGCACTTTCTTTCTGACAATTACAGAGGGTGAAGAAGACTAGTGGGAGTTCAAAAATTAGAAAGTGACAAGAGTTCTACTCTTTCTCTGTGGAAAGTGTGTGATACTCTACTTTTTCTGAATGCTAATAGATGATGGTTCAAAATAATTACTAATGCAGAAACATTACAAAATATACCACACACATAGCTTCTAGAACACAATATATACAAAATGCTTACAATTTAAATGGAAGTAGTTGTACGGAAGTAACCAAAATGGAATATGCTTTTAACTTGGCAGAGAAAAGGTCCCTGGTGTATGTATGAAACAATATGACATCACGGAGGGAGAGATGGTTGATGTATAGGACTGATAGAAGAGCAAACCTATTAACATGTTCCATCAGGAGCTAGTGTAAAACAATACCCCAGGGGCAAAGTATATTTACAATTTCTTGTAGAACCGTGGTGGGATGAAAGGGGTGGGAGTTGGGATTGATAGGTACAGCCTGAGCAGCCAGTGTTTTCAATCAGCTGTGACTGCAGGCGAACTCCAAAAGAACTCTCAATGGAGTTTCTCCATTGAGAGTTCATCTGAGTTCAGTTCCCACGGTCACTGGGCTATACTTATCATTGATAAGTACAGCCCAGTGACCGTGCAAACCTGTCCATTGAGAGATCATCTGAGTGTGGCGGGAACACGATCTTGTGGCGAATCACAAGGCTGTTCTCGATTACATGTTCTGTAAGCTTAAAGGCCCGATTCGCTGCAAGATCAAAATGAAAAATTTCCCTCTCTTATTCCTAGGTGGGAGAGGGATGAAGCGGGAGAGGGATGAAGCAGGCAGAAACAGAAACAAGGAGAAAGACATAGTAAGAGATAGTAAGAAAGATAGAGAGGAAAGGAATGAAGGGGAAAGGAGGGGAGGTTGAAGGGAAGGTAGATAAATGATTATAACAAAACTAAAAAATACCTAAAAATAAAAGTTCCCAGAAGTGTCCAAGGAACACAAACATAGTCTGGATTATACAGACTCCTTTGTACAGTGAGCTAAGTTAGAGGTCATGTGGAAAGTAGGAAATAAGCAGCCTGTAACCAACCGTTGTCTGTCTGGGACCCCTAAATAAAATGTTGTTTTCTTCATGTTTGTATTAGTTTGTGGGCAAGCATGAACCACCACCTAGGTGACATGCTTGCACCAGACTTTGGTCCACCAGTAAAAAGTACTTCTCCATGCCCAGAAATGTGACTGTGCAGCACTACGGAGGACCCTAAATCAGCTCCTGGTAATAAGGATGGCCTTGCAATGGGAATTACTTAACAGGAAAGGCTTCCAAGATATAAACTCTTCTTTCACTACACTTGTAAGGTTTAAATAGGGTTGGTTGTCAAGGTAAATTAGGGCACATGCATGGGAGTTACATCATCAGTGATGGTCACTTGGTCAAAAACAGAAGATTTGTGATATGAAACAAGATGCAGTAAACATAACAGCAATGGGGTGGTAAGGAGAAGTGATGGAAAAAGACAAAACCAAACGTTTTGTACAAGCTGCTGTCATTCTTTGTCTTTTTCTTATGTAGTAAGTAATTTTTTCTTTTAAGAAATATTTTACAAATTACATGTCTAATCCATCTTTTTCATAGGTTGAATAAATCATCAGTTGTACAGATAGCCCTTTCTATGTAGAGGGGGAAGAACAAGCATAGGTACCATGCCATCAAAAAACAATGGTGATTATAATAAGTCATTTAGTAATGAAGAGGGATAGATCACTGCATGACTTAGGTGGAGAGGTGGACAAATGTAAGATTTTTGCCCCGAAATGATCAAAAATGTTTGTCATGGGTGACAAAAATCTAGTACCTTGCTTTATTTATTTTGTTTTCTTTGCTTACTAAAAATATTTATAGGTAGCCTTTATTTCAAAAGATCTGTGTTCATTATTTTCCTTTTCTCTTTCAGATGAAACATACAGAAAGATTATATCTAGGGAACAAATAACTGCTATCTCACTTGTCTAGATAGTTGAATGCTTATATCCCATTTTCCTTGTTTATATACAATGACAGAGATATAAAAGGAGGCTTTATTTAGCTGTTATCAAGTTATCCACAGCTCAAATAAAACGTAATTGGTGCCACTATTCTGAGACTCTAATGTGTCAGTGAAAAGAATTCATTTGTGGAAACTTTTTACACTCTTCTTCCTATTTACTTCTTTTTAATCAACTTTAGCTTATCTCAAATGTTGGCATATAGTGAATGTAAAAATTCTTTCCTCTTCCCCATCAATAGTTGTATATCTATCTGTATGATACAATGCAATGGTTTTTTATATCTTTAGAACCAGTTTTTTTTTAATACTGAATGATTATCTACAAGAAAAACTATACAGATTTTGAAAACTGATAATCCTAAATAACACAGTGCTAAAATCAATAAATCAATAAAGAATATATAAAAATAAGACGGAACACAAAAATGAAACATTAGATCTTGAAGACCAAAATATTCAAGTTTAAATCCATATATATAATTATATACAATATGATGAAAGAACAGTCAATGGAAATGAAAATTACAAACCCATAGAGGAATAGCTTTAAAACACCACTAAAAATCAAAATGAAACTTAAATTACAGAATGATTAACTTGTTTGAATTTCAGAACAATAACTAATAATGAGGCTCATTAGTGTGTATAACCCCCACGTGCACTCCAGGCAATATCAAGGCCATACTTCTGTTGCGAAGGCGGATAGTGCCCTAGAGATCTCCTACCAGACCTTGATTCGACAAGTAAGCTTTTGGACAGTTTGTGGTGCTACTTGGCAGAGTTGGATACACCGGTGTCCCAGAAGGTCTCTATTGGATTTAGGTTAGGGGAATGTGGGGCCATTCAGTGGTATCAATCCCTTTGTCATGCAGGAACTGTCTACACACTTCCCACATGAGACCAGCATTGTCCTGCCTCAAGAGGAACTCACTGCACCACCTGGTGGAAAGGCCGGGGTTTACAAATAAAGAGAGAACAAATTTACAGAATCAGCTTGTCTGTCTCCATCCTGCATCCTTATAGAGTGAATTTGATTTTATTTTCTATATGGCTGGGGTTTTTCCCACAATGGTGTAGGTAGGCTAATGATGGTGCCTAAAAGACTGGTTAAGAAATAGTTGTGTAATGATGAATGATTTAAGGTTAACAGTCACCAAGTGGCTTAACTTTTCAAATTTCTTTTAGGGTCACAAATTTGTTATGAAATGAAACCCTGAGTAATGACTTTAACTGTATAACCAATGAGCTGGTAATCTGTGATCACTAGCTAGTATGGACACTCAACACTTTTATTAGTACTGTCCCTGCTTTACTGCTGTTAGATTTTGTGTTAAGGTTGTCTAATCTCACATAATAAAAGTAAACAATTTTTTCATATAGTTACCTTTGCTGCTTTGATAGTTTTAATAATAATTAATAACCTTTAATTTGCTACAATATTGTATTTCTAGTATTATTTTCTTTTGTAATAAATTGGTTGTTGACTTTCTTGCTCGGTCATATCCCACAATATTTGGTCAAAGGGTTGAAAACACTGTTTTTATAGTTAAAATTAAATATGAGTAAATCGGAGCATCCACTGACAAAGCAAATTTAATGCCAAACATCCTTAAAGCGGAAGTAAACTCAGAACTAACCCAAAACAAAAAAATAACACTTACTTTCAATCTCGCAGGTCAGTCTGTCAATCAAGAGGTTTCTTCCATCGTGTCCTGCGTCGTCCTGGCATTCGTGTTTGGCTCGGCGCAGAGGAAGCACCATGCGCCAACATCTTCTCCTCTTTTCTTCAGGGTTCTTCTTCTTACGTCACCTGATCTCACACTGTGCAGACACAAGATCGGGTGATGTAGTTTGGGAAAGAACTTACTGAGCATGTGTGATAAAAGGGCTAAAAAAAGGTTGCGTTACGTAGGTATCCTGGGAGGCTCTGCGCTCCCATTCATTTTTGATCACCTGGTCAATCGAGAATTAAGGGGCAGTGCTGCCCTTTTTTTTTAAAGGTTTTTAAAGTGTTACACTAACCAACAATTTTTTCACTTGTCTATCCTTTTATGTAAAGTAAAATTTCTGAGTTTAGGTATGCTTTAAATAACAGATTAAAGCAGCTTTTGCATACTTTCCATTCTAGTGGTTAAGCTGAACTCCTGTATTCCAGTGCTGCAGCATCCAGCAAAGTGTTTGTCATTAGACACCGCCAGGAGTGTTAAACACTTCTATGCCTCCTTACACACTATGTTTTTTTTTTCCCCTATGCCGTTGAAATGTTATGATGTTATAGTCAGAGGAAGGGATAACAGTGTGCTGTTAGGAACATGGGCATTCAACACAAGTGATAATTGGTAAAGACTTTGCAGTGCTGAAATACAAATACTCCTCACCTAATGATCATGCTCCATTCCTATGACTAGGTCATTAGGCAAATTGGGCAATTAGGTCAACTAGGTCATTAGGCAAATTAGGCAAATTCACAATATATAGCAATATTGCTATATTGCACAACTACCAATTTATTAGTGCAATATTTCTGTCTCACTTATATGTCCACCACAAATGCACATTGAAAAGAATTGTAATAGGTACAGAACTTTGTCTTTACTGGCATGGCCCCATCAGACACTCACTACATGCAATGTATCTTGACATGTAAAGTGACAAGCAGAAGCAAATCTTTGACTAAATGTTCTACACCCTGGTTTACTATAAAAGAATATGAGATGTAGTTGGGTCCATGGACAACCCTCCATAATTTGCTTTGTGGTAAATTGAGCTAATAGGTTAAGTTCATGGAGAAATGCCTTGTTTTCTTTACAGGGTTGGGGGCAGTTGGAAACACATTGGGCCTGATTTATTAACGCTCTCAAAGACTGGAGAAGATACACTTTCATCAGTGAACCTGAGTGATCCAGCAAACCTAAAAAGTAATTTGCTATTTGTTATGAAATGGTTTTAATCCTGGACCAGATCTGTTCCAGGTTTGCTGGATCACCCAAGTTTACTGATGAAAGTGTATCTTCTCCAGTCTTTGAGAGCTTTCATAAATCAGGCCCAATGTGTTTCCAACTGCCCCCAAGCCTGTAAACACAACAAGGCATTTCTCACAAGAGCTTTAATAATTCAGGCCCATTGATGGAGACATGCAAAAAGGACAAAACAGGAGGTATTGGAACAGAGGTTGGTCGCGCAACATGGACTCGAGTCCGACTTTAGCCGCCTAATGAACGACTTGCAACTTAACTTGGGGGTTTTGCCCAGCGACTTGCAACTCGACTTGCTTTCTCCGCTGACAGTTGAAGGGGTGGGAAGAAAAGTAGTGAGGCTTCTGTAACACTGCGTTCCTCCTCGCCTTTCTTAAATTCTAAGACCACTGTTTTCTCCTCTGACAGCTGAAGCGGGCGGGGAGAAAGGTGGTGTTACAGAATTCTCACTGCCTTCCCCCCTGCCCCCTTTAGCTGTTAGAGAAGAAAGCCATTGACTTAAAATGCGATCCTGTGCTCAAGAACAGAATCAGAGCTCTGTTTCTATTTGGGGACAACTGGGGATAAATGAAGTCACTTGACTTGGGACTGGACTTGGAAGAATTCTTGGTGACTTTAGACTTGACTTGGGACTTGATGTCAATGACTTGGGACTCGACTTGGACTTGAAGGGTGACGACTCAGTCCAACCTCTATTATTAAACAATCAGGGCTTTGCCATGCTTAGTTATCTACATTTTCCCCATTATCACATAAAATATATCCTTTTTTACACAATGGACCTGATTAGCTCTCCGGGACTGGAGAAGGTAGACTGTAATGAGGGAACCTGAATGGTCCAGGAAACCTGGAATGGATTTGTGCAGGTTTGGAAACACCTACCATCTAATAGCAAACTAATTTAAGAAATTCTAGTTTGCTTTATCCCCCAGGTTCTGGCAAGATAGTCTAACTTTTTCAGTTTTGGAGAGCTTTAATAAATCAGGTTCACTGACAAAACTTTCTAAGCTAGATACAGACCATGACAATGTTCTGTGTAAAACAAGTTAAACTAACTAAAGTGTGTTGCCTTGACCGCCAATAGTTGATGGACTACAGGACAGAGAAAAAAATCTGCCCCTTGTGTAGCCATATATAATACAAAAATGCATACAGCTATGAAGGATTAGCTAGTCCTTTAACAGCCCTAATTCTATATACTAAATATAAGTCTTTACTCGAAACTTGATTTCTCTAAAAAAAAAAAAATAAATAAAAAAAAACACTTGTTTTTTCTACACATCCCAGTCATTATATGTTCATAGAAATGCTTCAAAAAAGAATCTAAAATAATGTAAAAAACACAAAATAAGAAAGGAAGTACTAATACACAAATGTTATTATCACAAAGCATTAATCTAGAAAAATAAACACAGTACAACCCGCAGCTATTCCAAACTGAGACATCCAAGTAATAGCTGATTAGGTATTTCTATACCTAAAGAACTATTAGGACAAACATCCAGTAGTATCGTTAGATCCTGAACAGGCAATAGTTAACAAAACAGCCGCTAGTACACTTGTATTGTTGTTCTGGCCATTATAAAGAAAGTGAAAGATGTTATGCCAAAGTTCCTTGTGATTACATTACAGACAGCAGGTTTGTCCCTTTAGGTGGCTGACCTGCATCTTACTTGTGATATGATTAGTTTAGCTCTTAGTAGTACATTGAGTTATGTTTAGTTGCTATGGTTTCAATGATCAGGACTTTCAAAAATATATATATTTTTTTTTCATTCATTTTTTATATAAGTAATCCAGAAGTAGCTAGGAACTACTTTGTTATTAAAGGAGTTGCCTTTACTTTACCAGTAGTGAAGCAAACATATAATTGACAAGGCAATTGATATTCCCTTTACATGAGTTGTGGGACAGTTGAAAAAAGTGCGTACAGCAGGCTTAATAAATATATACATGTCAGGATTTTTATTATTTTTCTGTTTGAAATGGATTTATTTGACTTACATGTTTCACCTCTATAATTTTTCCCTCCAACCCCATTGGAACTTTTACTATAAAAAGTATTTAAAACATGAAAACAAAAATGTGATAAAATGTAACACAAAATGCAGTAATAATCTTCAGTTTTTTCAGGCTCGTTTCTCTATTTTCACCAAAGATGCCTGCAAATAACACATTGTGCCTGGTTGGCTAAACTCACTCTTTAACTATATGGAGGGAATCATGGCTGCCACAAGGCTAAACTCCTTGAAATATATCTGCTTTTGTTCTCTCCGTTATATAGAGTTGATGAGATTAGTAGTTTAAAGAACCATTATTATTGATTTTTCCAGATCAGCTCTCAGGAAGGGACAGGGAATTGACATTTATGGACAATCAACAGGTATTTTCTTTAACTGATGACAGTTTTCTTTGATGTGCTGGCTACATTAGGTTTTTATTTTCAGGATAAATACAATCCTGGAGCAGGTGGGCACAGAGAAGCGTAGTGGAAGGCCTGCATATCTGGGGGGGGGGCAGGTAGGAAACGGGTTAAAAAGGGTGGGGTTAGGTTTGTTGGAGGGGTAAGGTGTTGTATAGGTGGGGTTAAAGTGTTAAAAGGCCAAGGAATAAGGGGGGGCAATCAGTGGTGAGAAAAAGTTTCCCACCTGCCCACCCATTGGGGTTTGGGAAGGTTAGTTGGGTTGATGCCCTCAAAAGAAGTTGGTTTTGGTGTGAAATCTCTGGAATGTTGTGGTATATAGTTTTGGTTGAAATGGTCATGGAATGGGGACTGCAAATAGTGGAGATATTGTTCATTGTTCATCATGGTGGCACAGTTTCTTAAGGGGGTTTAGTGGAAAGGGGGAGGCCTTTAAGAATCAGTAACCAAATGGGTAAGAAGAATCTCAGGATAGTGTTAGGAGAATGTTATGTAACTGGGTTATGTTATAGTTAATACTATGTCTTATTTGTTAATGTTATTTAAGAGGTTATTTAAATTGTAATAAAAGGCCTACAGGCCATTTAACCACTATTGGTGTTATGTGTTTATGTGTTCTTGGTGTAACAAAAGTTATAGGGAAGGGATTTTGCTGAATGCCGTATTCTGTCTTGCTACAGTCATGACTAGTAAGCAGAAAATATTATTGTATTATCTTTTTTAGTTTAGTTATAAGCTGTTTTATGCAACTACCTGCCTGTGTTTATTTTGTACACACTGCAAAACATCCATTTAGGTTTGAGAAGGACCTTTTTATTAGCGCTTAGCTTTCAGACTGTTTTCATTTTATACAAAGAGTGTGTAACGATGAAGTACCTGTTCCTAAATGCTAAAATAACACACTGACATCAGTTGGTCCTAACTGTATATTCCTCATCATATGGAAAAACTGAGCAGAATAGGCACTGTGAGATGAACATGCCAAAGGCATAGAAACATAACACTGACCCATACATACTAATAAGGCACCTTTGAGCAGTCATTTAACTTCCTTGTCTACAGAAGTTCAGGTTCCAGAGATTCCAGAGACTTGTACTGAAGCTTCAGCTGCCCTTCCAAGGATGGTTACAAGGGCCTGCTGCTCTCAAAGTCTTTTCAGCATTTGGCTGCCAGGCTTAAATGGATTCCCTAAACGGATTATGGATTTCTACTACAGTTTTTTGATGGTATTTGAAAAAGGAATAGAACCTTTCTGAACACTCCACTGGAAAGTAAAACAACAATCTATTACACATGAAATACATGGCAGTGAAAAGTGCGATAAAATGTTTTGAGTAAAGCCCCCACAGCAACAAATCCAAATTCACCTTTTAGGGGCTAAGATTGGCAGCTCTTTCAGGCAGGGTCCTCTCCTCCTGTGTCATTGTTTGTATGTGTCTTTCATATGCAACCCCTATTTACAGTGCGTAATATGCTGACGTTTTATATAAATAGTTTATTAATAATGATAAAAAAAGAGTCTGAGAACATTAAAATCACTTTAAAATACAAAGGCTACAACAAAACTTGTATGCATGTTTTACTTTTAGAGAGCTCATTATCCTTTGCAGGCTAAATGAGATGAGTGTGTTGTGTAATAAATGCTTATTTGCCAAAAAAAATTCTATTCTAGTCATTAAAACTATCCAAAATATAAGTAATTATATTAAACCAAAATAGTTATGATTTCTATCGTTTGTAACAAAATCATAAAGTCCACATAAAGCTCACGCAGGCATACGATGAAGACTTGTATGTGTATTGCTATGTTGGGATTTAGGATAAGGAATCCAATCCTGCAAGACAGCAGCAAGAACAATGAAATTGCCATACTGTCTATAAGATTCAGTTTCTCTGCACAACTATACAACAAAATCTCTTCTATGGAAGATAAGTCTAAAAGCTGATTTACATTAAACAGCAAGCGATAAAATTTATAGATATACCTCTGAAGTTTTAGGTGCTTAACGGAGTGCAACATAATAATGTGAAAGTTTAATTTTGAATACCCAGCTGATTTCCCTTAAGCAGTCCCATTGAAGGACACGGCAGGCAGCTATGCTTAGTCTAAAATAGTAATAGCCTGTAATAATAGGCTGCACTATTTTTTAAATGCAATGCAAATTGTCCAATATTTTTTAGGTAGAGACATGTTAATACAGAAGTTTCTGAATGGTGTTGGAAGCCTCTGTAGGTATGGCTTTGATTTACAGATACCATCGCAACATTTCTATACAAATAAAATAACATTTAAAAACATATCACTAGATTTTCCTAATATACTTTATTTCTCAGCAAAACCCTTTTAGGCAGGATGTCTTCATGTGTACAAAACAAGTAAAAAATGCTAAAACATATCTCCAATTTTTTGGAGATAGAAAGATAGACAGCACATAGCACATTGCATGTAAAAAAATACATACCCCTGGTATGCCCCTATTTGTGGTGGCCAAAGAATAATTCATAAATATTAATAATACATAATCACAGCAAATGCAGCATTGTATACAAAGATATATCAAATTTTGTGGTTATATAGTCCCTGTATTTATTCTATTGCCGAAACTTTGCAAATCATTTATAATTGTCATCTATAAAACATTATTACAAATGTTAACTCATTTTGTATGTCCTTCAATTTCCATACATTTTTGTCCCCTCTTTAATAATTTTACTAGTTTCAGAACTGCTTTCTTTACCCTCATTTGCTTGACCGTGACTTGCAAAACACTGTAGGAGTTCCGCTGCATGAATTTGATGCGCCCTGCCTTGTTAAATATTTGAAGGTGGGTGTTTGACATTTTTAGTCAGTTAATTTGTATTTTTCATTGCTGCTGCCAGTATATTTAATAAAAGCAATGTTGCTTTGTGTGGTCTCTAAATTATTTCAAAATCTATGCGTTTTAAATGAGGAGTCATACTTCAATTGTCAACCGTTTCATCCTTCAAAGGACAGAAAAAGTATAACTTTCCTCATTATCCAGCAAAAGTAAAAAAAAAAAAACACACAACCTCATATAGCGAGAGAGTGTATTATATTCTCGTGTCTTTCAACTTTTATCACAATGAAACACACAAAAAAAAAAAAAATAATAAAAGCCATAACTTTAAGGAGCACTGTATTATAAAAGCATACGGTGCATTAATATTTAAAGTTCAATGAAAGAATATATGAAGGTAGGTAAACCTGTCTAATCATCCTCCCTTTTCACAAATGGCCCACTTTAAAGGTATAGTCAAGACAGATTCGAAAATCTAGAATTAAATTGCATACAAGCAACATGTTTACTAATTTAGAGCTTTAAATATTCAGCCAGAGATAGATAAGGTGCACTTATGCACCACTTTTTTCCCAGAAAACCTGCTGTTCATCAGCAAGTCTGATTTATCCAAGAGTAAGTGCTAATTTTATCTGGCTTGCTGCATCCCAACCATCAATCAGATTCAAAACACACCTAGTGTAAGCTAAAAGGGTGATACATAAACCTAGTGTGCTTTGGTTTTTTCATTAAATGCCCTTTTTTTTTTTTACCGCGGTAGCAGTAAAGACTGAATGGTAGTGTAGAGTCACAAATCCCAGGAGGCTTGTGCTGCTCCTTTGCGCATGTCCAACATGTCAGGAATTTGCGGAAGGGACTTTTCTGTCTTTGAAAATAGAAAGATGCCGATCTCACACATGCAAAGTAAGATTGGCACTTTTTTTCACAAATACAGCAACATAAGTCACCAGATCTCACACCTGCTCAGTGCGGGATCAGGCGACAAAGGCTGAAGAAGGAAGAAGACTGAAGAAGATGGCGGCGCCTGGTGCTTCCTCTGTGAAGGGACGAAGCAAGAAACTGGGATGACGTAGGACTGTATGCAAGACAGCTCCAGGGGGATTGACTGATCTGCACAAGTAAAGGTAAGTTCCACTTTAACTATTGTCTCCATGTTAACTAAGTCAAATGTTTGGGATGGTAATGAGGGACGCCTTTCAGTACATAGTATATAAGACACGTGCCTGTCATGGCCCCATTTATACAAAAAAAGTTTGTTTTTCTCTTTTTCTTTTTTCATATTTGTGCAGAAAAACGGGACTTTATAGGCATGAAGTAAAATTAAACAATAAATATTTTAATAGTAAATCATTTTTTAAAAGCCAAGATAAAAGATTGTACAATTACCTATAAATCATAAACAATGTTAAAATAAACATCACAAGTTCTTTTTCAGGATCTTGAACATGAATCTCTTTATAACATGTGGTCTCTTAGTAGTTCTATTTTACATCGACACATTTCACAACTATTAAGTCGCTTCTTCAGGATGAATCAAATATAGAGACTACTGTAAATAACACTGAACCAAATAGCAATGGAGTAATTCTTCCTAATTGTAAAGGCAGATCCACAGCAAGAGATAGAGCGTGATGACAGGAGCAGAAGGGCAAAAACAGCAGATGTAATTTAGGAGGAGCCAGTTGATTCAAGATGAAAAAAAGACAAATAGGGAGTATACTGTTTGCTAAATGGCATCTTGCATGCTGAATTGTCCATTGTTTTACTTACTTTACTTGCTTTGTAAATGACCTGTTCAATGCATCCTTTTTATTAACACTTTTGATTAAAAGTTAGTTTTGTTAAAAGTGAATTTTTATCGAAGTCATTA
Organism: Pyxicephalus adspersus; assembly: GCF_032062135.1. Lineage (NCBI taxonomy): Eukaryota > Metazoa > Chordata > Amphibia > Anura > Pyxicephalidae > Pyxicephalus > Pyxicephalus adspersus. The sequence continues at coordinate 132,307,933 of NC_092860.1, read as the reverse complement.
AAGACTAAAAAAAAAGAGGCAAGACTGAAATGAAAGAGGGATAAAGGTACATTGGGTTAAAAAGCAGGACAGACCCCCTATACAAGTGACATCTGAAGCTACGTGACAGTGTCTTTTAGGTAATAAAATTACAGTCAATACATCGCAGGTGAAAGTACATTTCCACCTGAATCCAATGTAGCCTATAATTTCAACACTTTCAATCCTCATTTATCTCATTAGCTGATTGCTATCAATTAGGATGGGTCTGTATTTAGCTCAAATTACATGAATCCATACAGATCTGCAACTGCTAATGCGCTACTAAAAAGGAAAAAAGTTTACTGTTACAGCAAGTCTGTTAGGTTATAGAATACTGAAGTCTCATGTAGATATTTTATCTTTTCTGCTATCACATCCAAAACCCAAAATGCTGAGTTCTTTTCCTAATTCCCCTTTCTTTTCTTTAACAGGTATGCTGTGTTAATCATCCATTACTCAGTTAGCTAGCTTCATCATTTGGAAGCACTTTAGTTCCCAAATGTAAGCTTTTATTATACCTTGAGGCAGCTTTACTATCTAATTCCATACATCAGCAATACTACCTGATTGGCTAGCCAAGTTTTTTATGGGACATGGTGGCACACACAAAAGAGGTGCTGTCATGCAACCCAAAACTGTTGTTGTTCTCAGGGAAATTATTTCCACTCTGTTGGTAATCTTCCAATATGATACTTAAAGCAGGGGATCCACCAAAGGGTTTAATGTGGACATTTCAAGTCTGCAATAAAGTATCAAAAACAAAACAAATAATATTTGTTTCATGTCTTAAAGATACATTTCTTTCTCTTGTTCTAAAATATGTGTTATTTAGCCCCCGTATATACTGTACCATCTTTGCAGAGAACCACAACTTGTTACTGTCTGTGGCTACAACTCATGCGCCATTCAGAATGTATTTGTAGCCACCCCTTTGTGCTTTAGAGACCTGCAAGTACAAATGTAAACTGTAATGCAATGGGACATGTAGTTTTATTATATGCACAAAGCTCTGCTGTTCTCCATACAGAAACAGTTAAAACTACCAGAAGCCTCTACATAGATAAACTGCATAAACCTACACACGTTCAAAGTAAAAACACATTTTTCAAAAAACAAATTACTTATCTATGATTGTGTGCCGCTTGTTCCTGATGTTTCACAATATGCAATAACAGTATCACTTTTCAGAAAAGCTATAACTAGTATTGCTCATTAAATCAGTACCAGGGCTTTGCCCGAGACAAAGGCATCACTTTGCTGCAAGAAGGATTCCCCAGTCACTTCTTCACCAGTGATCAGACTTCAATACTGTAACTCTGCAGCAAGTCACAAGGTGAGAGAAGCTGCTTCAGTTGCTGTGTCAGATTTTATGGACACAGCTAAAAATTGCACAGGCACCATAACATACAAAATTGTTTTATCTTATTCCAGGAATTGGATGCCAACCCTTGGTGATGCCTTTACAAAGACAGTGCCATCTTTCAGGAGGGAAAAGTAGTTGAAGTCATTGTTAGGGGGTGCACTGTGATCAGTAATAAAGCCATGGAAGTGATCCTCTTACTAAGCAGGCATGCATTTACATAAAAATATATCTGATACTATGTCTACTTTAATGACATAACAACAACAATGTACATTATTTTCAGAAGTATAGATCAGGAATTCCAGTATAAGCATTGTGCCTGACAGTCCTTCTATAAGAGAATTTGTTATAACAATAATAGTCATTCAGTACATTTTATTGTTGTTTGATTTCTGTGTTTTCTTATTGTGTCTGGTAATCTTTAAAGAATATTTATTAAAGAAAAATATTCACTCACAACAAAAAACAGTAATTATTATTTCATTGTGCTAACAGCCATTAAATTATGAAAATTTACATTTATTTGGTTTCTCTAGATGATTTTTTTTTTTTATAGAACCCTAAGCAAAGAACAGAAAACATACTTTTTCGATTACCAGTTTCATGATGCCATATTTATTGGGAACAGGTTTGCTCTCTGGTGATCAGGCTTCTAAAAGTGGAGAATAGAGGTACTAAATACTAGAGGTAATAAATGTATTGTGATGATCATGAGATTAATTCACTTGACATATGGCCTGCCACTACTGTGTCCTGTAATGGCGGATGGAACCAAAGCTCATAGTGGAGAATTATTCAGAATCGTCAGCATGCAGTTTCTATTCACAAAAACTAGAAGAGGTAAATATTACAAATGTTCTTTTCAAGGAACATGTTTTTCCACACAGTTATTCTATTAAAAGAGTCTACTTCAGTCATGTATTCCCCCATGTTGTTTGTCCAGAACAAGATTCAGGACTTGGTAACAGCTTTCCATACATTATAATATCTTTCTCAATTATTAAAGTGATTTAGGTAAGCTGGATACCTTTACAAAGTTTTTGTTACAGTAGTACTCCAAGTAAAAAGTACAATTTATTACAGCAACATGGAAGGACTCCGACACTACCCGAGTTTAGAGTCCTCAGATTCATTGGGTAGTGGTTTCTTTTCATTAGTGTAGAAATGATCAGTGTAGGCAATGGGAGACGTGGGCATTCTTTTAAACATTTTTTGGGAAACAGCTTTATTTTAATATTTTATTTTAGCAATATCAGCACAAGTTTGTTCACCTCTCCTTTACATTCCCCTTCTTTTCACTTCTGCCTTTTCCTGTCCGTTTTCTCAACTTTGCTTCTAACCTACTATCTCCTTTCTTGTCCTTACCTCTACCTTCTCCTCTTCTGTCCTCCTCATTCTATTTTCTTTACCCCTCCTTTTTGTCTCTCGTTTTCTCACTTTTGCCCTCTGTCATCTTGTCCTATCTTCTTCTACTCACCTCTAGCTTCTTTTTTTTCCCAATCCTCCTCTCTCGTCATCCTCTTACTTTTTTTCTAAATTCTTTTTCTCCCGTATGGTTCTCCTCTCTACTTCTTCTCATCACCTCTGCATTCTTCTTTTATGTCCTCCTCCTTTATTCCTCTATTCACCTTTTTTTCTATTCTTCTCACCCATCCTCTCACCTTCTTACCTGTACCTTCTACTCTCCTGCATTCTTTTACACCTCATCTCCTTCTTCATTCGTTATCCTTCCTTCCCTTTTTTTATGTTTACAATTGTATCATCATAAATCTTATAAAAATGTGTACAAAGCCTGTTCATCTCCACTGTCTTTTTTATCGTTGGTCATTTCCACTGAACTGGAAGTTACACAAATAATTCACTTGTCATACTTTGTATTCACAGGCTGCCTCCATCTGCACTATAACTGGATAGCCAGTGATATTTCATGAATCTATTACATTAGCACTGAGCTTTGAAACCAGAAATGAAAGATAAGGTCTACAATTGTTTTCTGTCTGATTTACCCAAGGCATCCAATAAGAATGAAGAAAGACATTTTCTATGACTTAATTGTATTATGGTGAGTAATATGCTTTATTCCTCAATCGAGTTAGGGGAGTTATAGGCCAGAGTTGAATAGGTTCTACAATAAAATATAGGTAACATGAAACGAGACAGGACTTTTGCCATCGGCATGTTCTTTTGTGTAATGTTGTTATAACATTTCATGAGTTATGTTTCTGTTGAGTGCTGTTGGTACAGAAAGTACACTTCTCTGTTGTTCACAGGTAATTGTAAGGTACGTTTCAATGTCTATATCTAAGATTACCTTTTTGTGCACCCAAATGTGCTTATTTAAGAGTCATGACACACCAAAAAACCTATAACATGGCAACAAGTGTTGTAACAGGTGCATGTTTGATAAGATTGTTGAGGTTGGAGTGCACCTTTTACTTCATTTCATTACATTTCCAATGGCTAATAGTCTTCTAAGTCAGTGGTCCTCCACTTTTTGGAGCTAACCACTAAATGCACGGACTCCGGACCATGCATCCGCGGGGAGCCGTGTGTCTTTCAAAGGGGAAGAAACTACCCTCAGAGTGACGTCATGATGCCAGAACCCACCCACTCTCCCATCACAGGCTCAGACCAGCCGGGTCCTTCTCCTGACCCGGCTGGGGGGTGCAATGGCCAGAGCCACGGCCCACCTGTTAGATGGCAGCAGACCTCTAGTGGGCTGGGGGTTGGGGACCCCTGTTCTAAGTGGTTCCAGTAGCCATTGAGTTTTATGTTATGCAGAATTCATCTTAAATCTAATATTGCATCTTTAAACTGAGTGCAGAAGATAGCCTATTCAGGACATCAAAGTCAACGCACACACACAAGCACACCTAGGTGCCTATGTTTTATGTATTTTCCTATTTTGCTCCCATTGGGACCCAACCTTTCCTCTTAGATTGTAAGCTCTACTGGGCAGGATCCGTTAATCCTCCAGTGTCAATTTCTGCCATTAACGTACAGTGCTGCATAGTATGTTGGCGTTATATGTGTTTTGCTCTAAGGTCTGATTAATTGAAGCTCTCCAATACTAGGGAAGAAAGACTATCATGGGAGAAACCTGGAGATCTAGTAAACCTGAAATTATTCTGGTCCAGAAACTTTGCCAACTAATAGCAATTGGTTTTTAGGAAATCTGTTCCAGGTTTGCTGGATGAACCAGTTTCACCCATGAAAGACTATCCTCTCTGATCTTGGAGAACTTTAATAAATCAGGCCCAATGTGCGAAGTAGAACGTGGTGTGTTCCCATATCATCAGATTACACACAAAAGAGAATGGGCTGGGCCAATGCACTAAAGCAATGTTCGAATGAAAAACTGAAGTGCTTGTTAGAAAGTTTCTCTTATGTGCATGGCCAACATGAACCTCCTGGGTAGTTCATTTCTGTCCTGATTTATGTCTAAAAGCGGTACATTTTTTTTCATGAAAATGTATTTTACAGTATAATATAATAGTATGAGTATATTTAAGTTTGAAACACAAAATCAAGTCAAAATAATAAAAAAAAAAACATTTATATTTTTTTATTAAAAAATAAATAAATATTATACTTATACTATTATATTATACAGTAAAATAAATTTTATTGAAAGACAATGTACTGCTTTTAGACATATAAATCCACTATACTGCATTCAATACAGTTATTTTGTGTTGAATGTAATACAAAATAATTTGAAATTTACGCCACTCCCCCAACACAACAACCGCACACACCGACATCGCCAGGAACTCCCTGGTGACTCATCAGATGCGGACGACACTGGCCGGGGGATGCGAGAGGACGGGGATTGCGAAGAAGGATGCCTGCCGACCAGGTAACGTAGTATTTATCATTGTTTTAGCTACCCCAAGTGTGACTAGGACAAGGTTCCATGGAATCCCAAGGTCCCACCAGAGTTTAAACTGTGAACAGACTGAACTCCCAATGAATGATGCCTGCACAGTTCTGAGCCCAATACCACTTGGTAGAGCCAGCCACATCAATTTAATTATGCTTTAGATGATTCTAAAGGTAATATTCTAGCCACCACTCCAAGGGGGGCATTCTTTTCACTGGCCATCAACTGGATGTTTTGTTTGTCAAATTGACCCCCAATAAAATTATTTCAAGGCTTCCTTGCTGGTATAAAGTTTAAGAAAGGCTGACGTTGTTGTTCCTTTCTCAGAATATTGTTTATCTGCTTACACAGCACATAATATTGTATATCTTTTAAGCTATTCATAAACAGGAAGAATGAAATGTATACAAACAAAATCAATAAAATTAAGTTGTTTGTAATAGTTTATGTTCACAGTTATTTTTCAATACAAACCCGTGAAGTGTAAAACGATAAGGTATCAATGGGACATTAATGTAAATTATTCATAGCATTTATGGCACACAGTGTTTATTATTAATGTCCATATATGAAGTAACGTTATCCTTGTTTGGTCTTTGTAAAAAGTCATCTTTCTAAAAATAAAAAGATAAGTGTATGTATATCTGTGTGTATATCTATCTATCTATATATATACATATTGTTCACTTTCATTGCTACTGGTAAAGTTCATCAGGGGTCCAAGTCCTAAAATCATTCATTTTCCCCTCCTTTATCCGGATGGGGTTTGAGTTTTTAAAAGGTCAATACACTCAAAAAGATTTTATTAGGTAAGGCTGAGGACTGATGGACTATGTGATAAGTTCTTTCTGCCTTAGTGCCTAGAACTTTTCTTGCTGATCTGCATGTCCAATCTACTCCTTTCATTTTCCATCATATAAAATATATAATCCTTTCTAAAATATCAAATAAATAACAGTCTAGTTTTTGACATGGCAATATGGTAGTAAATATGTTGACCATCCCATACTTTTTGGTACATTGCACACATTTTCTATATTGTCCATCAAAGTTTGTTTTCAATTGGCAACTCCTGGAAGTGGTGAAGTAAGTAATTGTAATTTTCAGGTTTGTCCTTAGTCTCTAAAAAATAGGGCCAAATGTTTAGGCTGGGTGCTGCACTCCGCCTTTATTCTAAGCACTGTGCTTTTAAACTTGTATTCATTAAAATCATTAGGATCGTGGATGGGAATTCTGTTCTCGCTGAAGAGATTTCCTCCTGTTTCTTGTGTCTTTAGGGCACAAGGTGAAGGGTAATTGGGTGCAGACAGCAAAAACTAACCTAAACCCAGCTCTATACAAAAAAAAAGTTTGATGGACATCTTAAGACTTGCCAAGAAACTAAAAAATAAAACTGTTTTGTGAAATAGATGCTGATGAATAAGCTTTACATGAACCAACTTAAAGTAATTTTTTTGAGGTGCTTCAAAATAAACAGAATTGCAGACCTTACAATAAATAAACATAACAGTAGATATTACATTATTGCTGGAAATAAGTACTGTATTAGATATCAGGAATGGTGTATGAAAGGCATGCAAAGATATATATTTTCAGGTATAATTACAGATATATCGTTGCTGCTCTCTGCTGGCTAAAAATGAACATTTTCCACGCAGTGACAGAGACAAAAGATCAATGTACCATAGAAGAGGACAAGATCCCATACACTCTAAATAAATGTGAGCAGGAGTGTAATTATGCACAGTGCTTACATCTGACTGTAATTTATTATCTCATTTACCATATGCTGTAGTTAATTATCAGCATATTTTATCCTCTAGTTCTTTGTATGTTACAGTATAGTTCAGTAAATGCTATCAGGCTTTTTTAAAGGATCAATCCACCTGATGGGATCTTCACACCTTGGACTTTGGTAGCCTTAACTACACACCGTCTTCTTAAACCCCTACAAACTCCAGACACTAAATCTAAAGGTCATCTAAAACAGCGGTTGCCAACCTTTTGAACCTCACAGACCACTGAATTCATCATTTTAAATCCCCCGGACCAATAATATGAATTTTTTTAAAAAGTTAAATACATTTGGTAAAATATTGATCTTCCTAATCCTGAAAAGGACTGTGGAGGTTCTGATACATTGATCAGCTCACGGTTAAGTGCAGTATTACTATTGTTACTATTACCATTAGTTGTATTATCTTTGATATTACTAAAGGAATACAAAATATTTGTTTTCTTTTTCCCACTTATGGGTTTATTTCATTGGAATCTAAGACCAAACAAGGAATGATAAGTTATCAAAGTCAAACTTTTTGATAGCAATAAATATAACAGTTAAAGAAAATACACACTTAAGGTCACACTAACGTAAAAGAGCATCTGAGAAAGAACCAAAATAAAATAAAACAATCTGATGAGAATCGGTATTCGCGGAGTCGGGTGATGGTGGAAACAATACTGAAGTGTAAGGCTCGGTGACGGTTGCCTCATACAACTAAAGACTACACTGACATCACGCTGCGCCTCCCTTGTTTTTCTTTCTCTAGTACAGTTCGTGAATTTAGTGCAATATAAAGGTGAAAATTGTCATTCAGAGTTTTACTTTTGTTTTATTATTAATAAAACATGAAAATTGCAAATAATGTCCAAATTTTTCTGTGGGACACCAACATTTTCCATGGACCACTGGATGGCGATAACTGATCTAAAATATGAATTTAGGGGTTGTTTAAGCTATTTTAAGAATATCCCAACTTTTTTAATGGTGATAATATGAATGATGACCTCTGGTATACCCTGGCAACTTATTGCTCAGATGAACTCCACTGGAATTCTCATTTCCGTCCCAGGTATTACCAAGCAAAACTTAGTACAATCCTTCTGCTGGTGTTTCCATTATGTAGAAAACAGTTCAAATCCCAAGAAAGATCAGCAGTATAACTCTTTCCAGGACTTATCTCCCCAACCAATCAATTACAGTATGGAAAACACACTCTGAAAGATGTTCTAAGTCAACCAATAACTGCCTGTAGGGATGGTGAAGTTACAATTTATTTTTTGAAAATTTTAGGCTCATGCTATAGGTTTCAATGTAGAGGATGACTTGTTTTGAAATCAATGGCCATGGACTTTTGAAGGTGATTGCAAAGATTTTGAGCATAGGGTTATATGTGTGTGTGTGGGTTTGGGTGCTTGCTTTGGTCAGCAAGAGTTATGGGAACATGTCCCAGGTACAGAAATAAAATATTTTTAGTATAGGTATCAAACCATGTTTTATATCATGCCAGGGTAATTTTGATTTGGAATTGCACTCATTATCATTTCAATGCTTGAAAATAAAATAGAATTATGTCGTAGGTCAATCAGAAACTCATCATTTAGAAAGCTTTATCCATTCACAAATTTTACTGCAGAACCTATTGTACTCCACTGGGCGGGAGAGATGGTTGTAGCACAGAAAACAGCCTAATTAAACATTTAAAACATAGTTGTAGGGTGTATTAAAATAAGGTAAAATAAACTGATCTTTTTGTATATAGAAAAAAAATGAATGAGGACCCCCTAATATTGGGACCAGGTCCTTTCTCAGATATGGATCCTGGCTGTTTAGGAAAAGGGGAGGTGGAGTCAGCAAATCTGGGAGCCCCTCCTGTTCCGGCCCATACCAAGCCCCTGGCTCGCCAAGAAGAAGGGTACTCAGAGTGTGTAACCCCCCCCAAACAAACCCCGCCATGCTAGGCCATATGGAAAATGACTGGACAAAAAATAAAGGGGGCAAGAAGTGCATACCCTCCTCTTGGCCATACCAGGCTCCCATGTGACCCAAATGGTCGGAAGATCATGTTGTGTGGGAGGAACTCCCTAAAATATGACAAAAATGTTGAGCAGGTATTATTAAAAATCTGAAAGGCCCTTTTAATAAGGGGGACCCCAAATATCCACCACTCAGTAGAGAGGTACATAGTACCCTTGTTGACAGAATACAAACTTTTTTTTCAATGGGGAGAGTCACTAAATTTAATGTCATATAAAAATTATGAAAATATTGTGGAATTTTTACATAATTCATCCTATTAGATACAATTTGATATAGAAGAATATATAATTTATTCTGCTTTTATTGCAATTTATGTAAAATAAGGATTATTTCCCAGCTTTGATTTTGTGAATTAGTTTTGTTTTACGAATCAATTTGCCAAAGTCATTATTTTCTGTTTTACGTGCCATGTTTTGCCAACCAGTACAAGGGCTATTATATTTCCTGCCAACCTGCAGTTCCAGATAATATTACTGGAAAGCTACATGCAGGTTTCACATCCAGTTACAAAACATCTTTAATCCGATGTTCAACATTTATTTTGCCTACTATGCAAAGCCATGGTGTATCTGTCTTAAAGGGGATTTTCCTTTCAATGAAATGTAGATTATCGCTTCAGACCCTGAATACAGTAACACAGGAGCGTCACCCGCTCCAACATTTAATCACTGACAACAGAGACTTCCTCCATTCAGATTTAACCACTGAGAACCACTGTATCCTAATATATATAGAATGCAGACTTAGGCAGGGTTCTTAATATCATTGAAACTGAAAATCAATTATAACTGCACATTTAAAAAAATACATTATAAAGATTATTTTGTATTTCAAATTACTGAACTTTATGGTTTCCAACAAATGAAATAAGGCCTACATCTGGTACCAAATCTTAAACTGATCCTGCATAGGAACATTTAGTGGGACTTTCATAAAGTGGGAAGGTACACACAAAAGAAAACAAAATCTCTTTTATTTATTCACATAGTACTTCTATAGGAACTTCTTTCTGGCTTCAATCCAATAAAGCTACACATAGAACTTTGTACATTTTCTGATAATTGTTCTTAAACAATCAAAACATATTGGCTACATCTTCAGATAAAATAAATACAAAACACTTCATCAAATTTTGATTTTGTTTCTAACTTCATTTCTACACAGTTGGATCTTTACCCTGTGTTTGTATTCCCTTAGTTTTGGCATGGTATTTTAGAGGAAAACAACATGTATTATATGTGATAATTTGGTGTTTCAATCAAATATTACACTGCTATCAAAATGAGGTTTTCAGGAAACTGACTACATTTTGGCTAATGCAGGCAATTCATTATATAATTAAGTATGCATGATTACTTTATTCTGCTCAGCCAAGGGTTATTACTTTTTCTGGTTTCCAAAAATAATTATTAAAAGCCTTGCTATAATCACTAAGTGAATTATCTTTCTGAAATGCACATGGGTTGCATAGTTCCTCCCACAGTATATAGAATGTAATAGAATTAGATTGTTATTGTTCCATCTGTTCCTTGTGCATACTGATTCAGTTTGTGTTATTACTGGAAGCCTCACCTTTTCTTAAATGTGCGTGTGTAATTTTAATACAATAATAAGTAATAATGCACAGTGTCTGGTGGTGGTGGCTAATGCAAATAATACTCTGCAATGCAATTATCACACCACTTTGCTTTCTGTGACATAATTTAACACTTATTATTGACATACAGCTTAAATGATGAATGAACTATATGGGAATGGGCTCATGCTGTGCAAGTGTAGTGATTGGAGCCTGCAGTACCTATTTGTGGCCTGCAGATGGCATGTATTCTGATCAAAATGTAATACATATATGGAGAATATTTAGCATTATAATTTTACTATTTTACACAGCATTTATAATTTAGTTAATACAAACATCAATGGCTTCTAAGGAAACTATTGTATCATTGCATTTGCTCTTTTTGTTGAAAAGATATGTGCTAAAGCTAATCTCCAGGCAGATATAAATAATTAATTAATGAAGTTATAATTTCATTATTAATGATTTATTGTATGAAATATTTGAGCAACCATTTTTCAAACCTATATATACATACTTTAAAAAATCATTTGGATGGGTTATAGAGAGGTGGGAGGGAAGCCTTGAAGAAGTCTTGAATGTCATATTATATTCTTTGTTTATTTAAAGTATTGCTCACTTAAACCTAAAAATGTATTTTAAGAGTGATTAATGTATGCCCTCTATTCTCTCTTTATGTACTGTTTCCGCCTTGACTTTTTAGCAGCTCCAAATCCCACCTGGAAATCCAGAAGATGCTGCAGCACATTTTAAAATGTTAAATACTCATACATTTATTTTAACAAAATGCAACATTTACCGTGGCACTGTATCATAAACCTTTTTAGTAGCATCTAAGAATGTATGTGCAGTGTTTCTCAAACAGGATTCTGTGGAACCCCAGGGTTCCTCCAGAAGTTTCCAAGGGTTCCTTAATCAATAAGCAATTTCTGCCTCTCAGATTGGTTTATCTGACACACTGGCCAGCAATGTAAGCAGATGACTTCAAAGAAATCCATTCCAGATTTACTGGATCACCCAGTTTCACTGATGAAAGTGTATCCCCTCCAGCCTTGGAGAGCTTTATTAAATCAGGCCAATGAATGGTTACAAACACAGTCTTTTGTATTTGAAAAGCCAATTTGGAGGTGATCTCTTTATATGTAATAATATATCTAAGCAGATGTTGGTGGTTGAACATATCCTATCGTACAATGGAAGGTGCAATAGGGCATATTGAATCATGATAGTCAACATTTAGACTTCCAAGCTCAATCATGACTGATTTCCTTCAGTCCTAAGTAGCCCATCTGTGTATGTGACAGGTTTAGTAGACCTTGTTTTATCATATTTTTCTCCTATCTAAGTATACAATCATAAAACAACCAAATAATTCTTACAATTATATCCACATGCTCTTATATATTTCATATGAGGACTTGAGATGCAAATTGAAAAAAGTAGCAATAAAGAGATAAATGCCAGCTTGTAACATGTCCTTTACAAACAACATAGAAGTTCCAGAAGTACAATACATAAGTACATTTTGTAAAGAGAATGCATAGAATTTTATACATATTTTGATCTTTTACTGTAGTCAGAAATAAAACGAATGTTAATTTAGATTTTCTTTGGTCAGGCTTGTAACAATGTGAACTTGTTCCTTCCTGATTATTAGCCTTCATTTCTGCTGCAGATGACAAAGTTACACATGCCCAGTCTCTGTGGCATTCTTGGCATTCTCATCACAATAATATAAAACAGCCACAGTGTAGACACTTGCACAAATATCCTAAAATAAACCTAACTCAAAGTCATTTTAGTTCTCTTCTAGGTACCAAAGTTACAACTATACTGCACTTATACTACCCAATAAAATTGTAAGCTAGAATGTGAATTGCACGTCATAAATCCATTTGTTATTATCTGCATGTCTGGAATGTCCATTTCTGTCCAATATATTGTGAATTTCCAAACCTCCACATTTTACAGGCCAAAAGTAACAATATATTACTGGTGCCTTACAGATTATCTTTATGTATCTGTCTGTCATTTGCATTCCCTATTTAATGTACAGTGCTGTGTAATATGTTGGCACTATATAAATATTGATTCTTCTTATTATTAATAATTAATAATAATAATAATAATAATAATAATAATGGTGAGTAGGGTGCTATAGAAACTAGGAATTGAAGAGGGAAGCCAGCAAACTCTGCAGCGTACCCACCAACCAACATCAAGCAAAATAAAAATCTAGGGAATGACCTTTAGATCAACTCAAGGAACTCCACTGGAAGAAGTTATACTCCAACTGGAATGTCTCATGCTAATTTTTGGGCTGTGGCTCACATTTACCTCCCAAAATATGGCATATAAATCAAGGAATTACTGCTTACATTGCAGTCTAACCAAATAGATTTCCCTAAATTATAAATTAAACCCAAACTTTTTCTTCTAGAATTTGGAAGAGTTGGAGTATCAAGTTTTGGTGCTTCCCGTGTTCCCCTTGATGTTATTTATCCTCACAATTGGTTTAATGTAACTGATTGTCACTAAAACAGGAGTGGAGAGGATGTCTTACAATGGGGATATTTATACCAGGTGATACTCCCTCTAACTTTTGGATTTTTTTATGTTCATCTTGTTGTGCAGGTATGTGATGTGATAAGGACAATATATAGGTATATATAGGTAATTATTTACCTATACCTGTAAAATAAAGATTTGAACTATTCCCACTATTTCCAAAAATAGAAATAAAGATTTTTCTAGAGTTGCGCTTTAGCCACCTCTACATAAAAAATGTGCTCAATATGCTCTTTGCTTCTGTCTTCTGCATGGCATGGCCTGTAATCCTATTAGCCTCACTGGTGTTTCTCAGCTGGTGCCACTAATGAAAGGACATTTGCATGGTAATTCTTCTCAGTACCTCCTGTCTGTTCATCCCCAAGCCAAAACATTGTGTAAAATTATATCTCAAATGAGAATAAAAACGATGCAGATCTAACAATCTATGAGATGTGATGGCAGCACGTCTATATTTAGCATGATATTGACAACAGATGCGTATATTAGAGCTTTTCGGTTATCAAGACTTTGATAAATGAACATCTGTTTGATGAATTTCAGGCACAAGGCAGAATATGAGTTAACCTTGTCACCTTTTTATAGATGCTTGAGTGGGGCATAGAGCATCCAAGGGAAGGGAATTCATCATCTTTGGTTAATGATTTTTAATATACAAAAATGCTGAATTCAAGGGCATGTACAGCTGTCACCTGAAGGTCTGGGGCTACAAGATGAATTCCAGCTTGGCTTCACGGAATATAAATATGTTATTTGCATAGCACATGGCTAAAAATAGTCTTCAGTTTCCTATGACACTAGCGGATCTAAATGGGAAGAATTAATTAAAATCATAATTAAAAATGCAACCATTTGGCCTGATGTCACGCTTGGTTGCAAGAAGACATGGTTGCAAGAAGAGTGGTTATCTTTATAGAGCTGTATTATCTATAGTACTGGCATAGGGCGGCTTCACATGCTTGAGATATCTCACACTCTGTACAAGGTACTGAGATATGTTACCACTTATTGTTAAAACTACAATGCACATGTGACCAAAACAAATGCACCTAATTCTCGGAACACTGCAACATGTGTTAAGGATCATACAGGTTGTGAAGTGCACTGAAAAAAAATTAGCAGGCTTGGTTTTTGACTGGTTCATGAGAGTTGAGGACCCACTAAAAAGAAATGAAAAGCATGGTGGCTTAGTGGTTAGCACTCTGGCCTTTGAAGTTAGGTCCAAAGGTTTGAATGTCAGCCTGAACTCTGCATGGAGTTTACAGGTTCCCCGTGTCTGCATGGGTTTCCCCCAGGTACTCTGGTTTCCTCCCACATTCCAAAATCATGCATTTAGATTAGTTGGCTTCCCCCCAAAACTGACCTTAGACTGTGGTAATGATATATGACTATGGTAGGGACAATAGATTGTGAGCCCCTTTGAGGGACAGCTAGTGACATGACTATGGACTTTGTACAGCTCTGCATAATATGTTGGCACTATATAAATACTGTGTAGTAATAATAATAACAAAGCACAGGAAGAAGTGACAATGGGCCTTTGAATAGAAACATAAATTGATGTCCCCATGGTTTATACTCCACTTTCTTTTGCTTTCCTGTTAATCGTATTACTCTAAATCAATTTGGTCAAAGCTAGCAAAGGACTAAGGACTCTTTTCCTGTCTCTAACCACTGAAGTCTGGAACTGATTTGCTCAGACACCTTGTTCAGTATAGAGGGAGTATGGAAAGATGCACAAGATATTTCTATTTACTACAACAGACAAATGGAGAAATGGTGAAATACGGGGAAAGTGGAAATTGTGCAAGAGAGCATAAAAAATGGGGATTAAATGTATGTCACACTTACCTCTTCCTCACTAAAGCGCAGACCCTGATCTTTTGCGTATGCGGGCAGTTCTGACGGTGGGTGTGCCTCTGTTTCCAGGTTTTATTAACTCCGTCCAATCGGCTGGCCAATCAGAAAATAGCCTCCTGACCAGGCCTGGCTATTAAGCTAGCTCAGACATAGCACTCAGTGTTCCTGCAACAAGTCTCCACTAGTGCTGAGCCCCTAGTTCTGTTGAGCTAGTTCCTGTACACCTGATGTTTAATCCAGTGTTTCCTGTGTCCAGCTCCTGTGTTAACCCCCTGTCGTCTAGTCTGTTGGTTCCCAACCAACTTCCTGTGCTTTTCCAGTGTTCCTGTCTGTCTGTGGATATCCCTGAGTCACCTGTGCCTCCTGTTGCTTCCAGTGTAACCTGTGCGCGCAGTTGCCCCTGTGTCAATGGTGTCTCTCCCCTGGTTTCCTGGCAATTGACCCCTGGTGTGTGACCTGACCTCTCGTGTGCTTTCCTCGACTTTCCTTCTGCTTTGTGATTTGGTACCATGTTTTGCCCATCTTGGTGTGTCTAAGGACAGCAACCCAGCAGTAACCAGCAGCACAACATCCTCACCACTTGAGGCTCTGGTTACTGCTTAGACTCTGTGCCTTGGCCCTTCTCAGGGCTCACACCACCTCTGTGCAAGTCATAGCACCCCCTAGTGGTCCTGTCTCTCCCTGAGTGACATTTTGCATGAACCATGTATACACTCTTCCAGACCTCCGCAGATAACAATAAAATACTCGCCCAGGGGCTTGACACCCAGGAAGCTATTCAAACCCAGGTACTCCACCAGCTTCATGTGCTCACTACCCACCTGGATCAGCTTTTGGTCCCCTCTGGTGCGCCTGCTGAGCCACCAGTCCTGACCCAATCTCCTATTATACCAGTGGCATCTGCACTTCACCTACAACCCCCACAATGATTTTCTGGGGATCCCAAGACCTGCCGTGGCTTCATCAACCTGTGCAACATACATTTTGAGCTTCAGCCACAAAGCTTTCCCACTGACTTGGCTTAAGTAGCGTACATGATATCCCTGCTCTCTGGAGAAGCCTTGGCATGGATGTCTACGCTCTGGGAAAAGAAATGATCCAGTCACCTGTAGCATTGAAGCTTTCCTGAGCCTTTTTAGGAGGGTTTTTGATAAACCTACTTGGGTCTCCTCAGCAAGTGCTCTACTGTGTCTCCGCCAAGAGTTACTTACCGTGGGCCAGTTCGCTATTAAGTTTCGAACTTTGTCGGCGGATCTTGCCTGGAACAATGAGGCCCTCCACACTACCTTCTGGCAGGGCCTTTCTGATTGGGTTAAGGATGAGCTGGCTGGTCAAGAAATTCCCACTGCTGTGGATGATCTGATCTCCCTGGCTACCCCAAATAATATGTTTCCAGGAGAAATCTCGCTCTCCAAGGTCTTCTCCCCACGACTAGCTCCATCCTTCCAGCGGCCTCTGGAACCTCCAATCTCCCGTTTCTCCTACATCAGAAGTACCCATACAACTGGGCCTCTCATGTCTATCTCCAGAGAAGAGAGATCCCAATGCCTATCTTCAGGTTTCTGCATTTACTGTGGATTGAAAGGACTCTTTATTAAACTCTGCTCACAAAGGCTGGGAAACTTCAGTTCCTCCTATGCTCTGAGGGGGGCATGCTAGGTCACTCTTCTCACCTCCACTCAGTGTCCCTCTATACCAATTCAGCTCCACCACAAGATGTTAACACTTTCCCTGAAGGCTTTAATCGACTCTGGAGCAGAAGGCGATTTCATCTCTGCTTTTCTAGTCAAGGAGTGCGCCTGGCCTATAGAGCCACTGACTCAACCCCTGCGTATCTCTGCGGTGGATGGTACTGTTCTCTCAGACATATCCACTTCCAAACTTTGCTCATGCAAATGACCGTAGGTGTGCTATATCAGGAGACCATAACCTTCCTTGTACTGCCCCAGGGCTCATCTACAGTCATTCTGGGACTCCCATGGCTTCAACAACACTCTCCAGTGCTAAACTGGTCAATTCCAGAGGTATTGGCTTGGGGTCCTTCTTGTTACTCTCTGTGTTTGGCCAAGCTCCTACCTCTCAAGCCCCTTGCCCTCTCCACATCGGAGATGGCTCCATCTATTCCAATCCAGTACAAGGACTTTTAAGATGTTTTGTTCAAATGCCAGGTGGGGCAACTTCCTCCTAGGCTATGAACAAATACATCCAGAAGAATCTGCAGGGAGGATTTATATGTAAGTCCCCTTCCCCTGCTGGCGAAGGGTTTTTCTTTGCCCAAAAGTAGCATGGGACTCTTCATCTTTGTACTGATTACCATGGTTTAAATGCAATCACTATTAAAAAAGCTACCCTCTGCCGCCTATTCCTGAGCTCTTTGACCGTCTCCATGGTGCTCAGATCTTCACCAAACTGGAGGGGCCTACAACCTAACTCGGATCAAGAGGGGGTCAAATGGAAGACAGCATTTATTACCAGGGATGGGCATTATGAATATCTGGTGATGCCCTGCGGTCTTTGTAAAGCTGTTTTTCAACACTTTGTCAACAAAGTGTTTTGTGACCCTCTATACATCTGTGTTGTTGTCTATTTGGATGACATTTTGATTTTCTCTCCTGACTTGCCTACCCCCAGACAGCATGTCCGTCTTGTCTTACAGAGACTCAGAGACAACCGACTCTACACTAAGGCAGAAAGGTGCCTGTTCGAATGCCCCCAGGAAGAGCCCTTCCTAGGTTACATTGTTTTCTAAGGATGGCCTCTCTATGGATCCCGGGAAGGTTACAGCTATCTCTAACTGGCCGCTCCCCTGCAGTCTTAAGGGTACCCAGCGTTTCCTGGGTTTTACTAACTATTATTGGCAGTTTATCCAAAATTAATCCATGCTGGTAGCGCCCATCACTGCACTGACCCAAAAGGATACTGACTCTAACATCTGGCCCTCTGAGGCTATTGAGGCCTTTCATTCCTTGAAGAAAGCCTTTCTTTCTGGCCCAGCTCTGATTAGGCCAGATGTTTCCAAGCCCTTCTCAATAGAAGTTGATGCCTCCTCAGTCAGGGTGGGGGCTATTCTTTTCCAGACCCCTACTGGAGCTCAACGCCTATGTACGTTCTTTTCACGGAAGTTCTCCCCAGCAGAGAAGAATTACCCCATTGGAGACAGGGAGCTGCTGACCATCAAACTCGCTCTAGAAGAATGGCCCTATCTTTTGGAGGGCTCTTCTCAAAAGGTCACTATTTTCACCAACCACAAAAACCTCCAATACCTACAGTCGGCTCGTCGCCTCAACCCTTGGCAGGCTCATTGGTCTTTGCTCTCCCACTCCTTTGAGCCACAGGATTCTTAAACAACTTCTGAGCCCAATTATTATCCCACCGGCCCGTATCCTTGCCTTGACCTCTGTTCAGGAGTCTGGTATTCCCCCAGGTAAAACCTTGGTGCCTCAACTCCGCACCAAAATATTACATTTGGCACATGACTCTAAACTGTCTGGCCACCCGGGCGTTCATAGAACTTTCACCCTTCTTTCCCATCTGTACTGGTGGCCCAACCTTCGTAAGGATGTGATGGACTATGTCAAAGCCTGTGCTGTATGTGGGCAAACTAAGTCGTCCACTTGTGGCCCAGCAGGACCGCTTCTTCCTCTGCACATTCCTAAGGAGCCTTGGTGTCACCTGTCCATGGATTTTATTAGGGATCTTCCACCCTCCAAAGGCTGTAAGGTCATTTGGGTGGTTGTGGATCGCTTTTCCAAAATGGCCCATTTTGCACTCCTTTCAGTTTTACCATCAGCAGCTGCGTTTGTGCCAAT
>NC_092860.1:132268908-132288736 GCF_032062135.1 Pyxicephalus adspersus | reverse complement strand
TTGCAAGGTGCCTTATCTGAAGTTTGCTCCACAGTTCTTTAGACCTTACGCCATTTCTGCCAATATTCTTTTAGTATATATTTTTGAGAGCTTATCAAGATTTAAATCTCTTGTTACTACAAGTGTGTAAAATAATATGTAAATGGGTATTTTAATAAGAAAAAAAATGACATGAACTGCCAGACAAGACCCAAAAAATTATAAAATAATAAGTGTTTTTGTCCACAGTGAAAAGTCTTGTGGCTATTTGAGTTCAATCAGTGTCAATCAAGATTAATCCAATCAGAGACCCTGCTCAAATGTGAATAATAATAAAAGATAATGTGCAGGTACAGTAATTTACAAGCTTTCTTTGCCAACTTGATTTTACATTTTGCTATTTGTGGATTTTTAATACGTCAAACAAATAGCTAGGTCAGGTCCCAGCTCCTATGGATAAATAGCTGTTATAATTATTAATATCATTATTATTAAACTGTATGCATATAGCACCAACATATTATGCAGCGCTGTACATTAAATAGGGGTTGCAAATGACAGACAGATACAAACAATGACAGAGGAGGAGGAGAGGTCCCTGCTCTTGGTTAGTCATTAGTTGGCTCCATTCACAAATATTTAGCCAATTTATTCTCTGATGAGCAGTGACATCATTGTGTTACAATTGGTTTTCTCCACAATATGGCTTTGAGCTGACGCGGGCTCTTTAACTGTCAACATCTTTCATCTACATCTATATATGGTCCGCTCTCCTGTAATAAAAATAACACCAACTATTAGCTTTCTATTACTGTTTTTCAGGATGGAAATAGAACAATTAAAGCGTATGCAAACTGCTCTTAATTAGCATACTTAATTGAAACAACATCCCATTTACAAGAAGTGTACCATCTGCTATCTCTTAAATGTGAGATTTAAATAGTGTCTATTACATTTCCCTAAATATGAAAAAGCGTGTATGAGCTTGTGATATGTCTGACAGCTGTACACAGTAATACGCTGAGCCTGGAAGATTTTACTCACTGCTTTGTATGGTTTTTGTCAGATTAATTACCATATCTATTAGGATAGACTGCATATAATGGGCGGCTACATACACAAACTCTTTTCCAAGACCCTCACCATATAAGCTGCATGCAGATGCTACGTCAAAGTTATTTAACTCTTTTACAAGAGTTTGAGATGTCTTCAGTTTTTTTTATTTAGAGCAATGCTCTTCTTTTTTTTTGGCAGGCTTCAAAGAGAAATCAGTTTTTAGACAACTGTGTTGTCAAGTGATCACAGCCTCCGTAGGGAGCCTATGTGCTTGACTGCAGAGTGAATCTGCAAAGATGTAAACCTCTCATGAAACGTATATGATATATAAGTTTGGGGGTCCAGTAAAACTTAAACTAAAACTAAACTAAAGCTATAAAAAATGCATATTGGTGGTCCGGTAGCAGTTTGAAAGTATGCAAACCATACTTTAAACTAAGCTTGGTATCAGTAAAATATGGCGGTGCCATCGCTTACCTCTAATGAAGATGTTAGTTGTCTTTCTCTGTCATGTATTAGAGCCTATGTGAGGTATCCATAAGTGCTCCAAAATCTCTAACATAACACTATACCTGTGCTCAGATTATGTACAATATGATATTTACAGAACAGTTTATAGCACTGTAAAAGCATGTTAAAACACTCACTCCCCTATCTGGCTGTAGACATAATGGAAAAAACTGTCTTTAAGGTTGTGGAAGGGAAATCTTAGTTTTTTCCATTACTTTAAATTGCAATCCAACTTTGACAGCCTGACTAAATTCCAATGTAAATCCAGCAGATGTTTCTATCTATCTATCGGGAGCCATGCCCAAGTGTGTTTGTTCTGATATTTGAAGATCCTTGTGGATCATTACTTTGCATATTGGGGCAGCTACAGAGTAGAGGGATGTCTAAAGTTTGGAGGCAGGTGCAAAGAAGATTGTTGCAGCAGCATTAGCAAACTTCTCCTTTCTTGTGACTTTTCTACGGGCTGAGGTAAGATTATGATGGGTGTATTGACGTTACGATTTCAGCCAACAGCCACTGTGAATCAGGTTCTGCAAAGCTGGGATGAGAGCGTATCAATCTATAGCTCTCATAGTTTATGAACCAGGGATTCGTGGAACTCGGAAGTTGCTAGAATTTCCTTTAGTGAGCAAATTATACTTCACAGGTCAGTTTAGGGGACACTAATGATCTTTTTGGCTATCTATAGGGGTGACAGAGCCATTCTTCCTACTGACCACCACAATAATCTACTGTGAGCTATACACTGCCATTGAAACAGATGGAATTGGAATATTCCAGCAAATGTTTTGTGAAGGTCAGATCCACTGCTTTATAAAAAAAAAGACCCCTAGATGAAGTAACATTCATTTGAAAAAACTTCAAATCATTAAATAATATAAGAGAAATGCACTTACCTTATAACAAAATGAAAACATAGAATGAAAAGTCATAGCAAATTAAGGTAAATGTCTTATCTGTAAATTGGCTTTGGATCTGTGACTTGGAAAATACGAAACTCAAGATAAAAGCATATGAGCCAAGCAACTATCATTTTCTAGAGGAAAACTAATAGGTAGCAGACGTTAATGTAGGTTTTGTAGGCACATTGGCAACTGGAGAAAATAGGGATGAACAGCCAGTAATCCAGATTGAACAACCTATGGACCAATGGAAGCAAATGAGCAAATTGCAATGACTGTTGTACTAAGTAAGATGATTTGCCAGCTAGTCAGTGCAATGCCATTCAGTCTTGCAGCATTTAGTTATATTCGATGTAATTTATAGAAGAGTAATATTGAAGATATTGTAGTAAAAGTGCAAACAGTGAAGCAAGTTGTTCATGTATGTCATGAATTTGCTCATATATTTTATAAATGAGCAAGTCAATAGTCAGTAGTTGTGATTTCTATGTGGAAACAATTGAGGCTGTTGATAATATGGTTTGACGCAGAAGGACCTCATAATGTTCTGTATTGTTTAAAATTTGATCTCACTTTTCACTAATGATTACTCTTCTCATACTTGACCATTCATGTTCAAGGACTTTTAATGTGTCAGAGAGAGATGTCATTATTTTACTCTGTCCTAATGTTAAAAGGCCATTAGTAGTAGGTGATAACAAAAGAAGAATAACATTGTTGATTTATCATGTATTTTATATAAAATCTTGAATCATATAATTACAATAAATAAATATTTCCTTTTCTAATTGATACACATTTATTTCTGCTACTGTAACAGTAAAGACATTAACGTGCTGCAACATAAATTCCAGTAACAATTTAGCAATAATTCTTCAAACACTTTTGAGAACACTCTGTCAAGGTTAAAGTGAAAGCACTCATTGGTGGCATTTAAGACATATAACAAATAAGGAATTATAGAATAATTGGATAAATGGCATTTAGTCTTGCTTCAGCCAGTAGGTAGAGTGCAAGAGAATAGATGAAATGTCAGACCCCCTTCCCCCTTTCTGAGATTAAGATAAATGTAACTGGTAACTGTCAAGGGCTAAATGTGAAGAAAGGTTTACCTAAAGATACATTCAGCCAAATATATCCCAAATTGCATTAGCCCTGCTCTAAAAATGGAAGATTGGCTTTTTTAAGCTTGTTTTGAATTGTTCTTTTGAATTATCACCTGCTTGTTCAGTAACAAAAAGTGGTATACTGTGTGGTTAGACAATTCAACTGGTGAAATAGCCGAAGATGTACAGGTAGACCCTGGGTTACATACAAGATAGGAACTGTAGGTTTGTTCTTAAGTTGAATTTGTATGTAAGTCGGAACAGGTACATTATTTTAAAAAATTCAATAAGGAGAGATGTTTTTCTCAACATGTTATTAGGTGTCAGTTACTGTATAAAATCCTCACTGTGAGTAAATCTCAAACAAAGCAAAAAAAAAAAAAAACTTTATGGAGCCTAAACAATCATTAACTTCTGTAACAAGCTGTGCTTTGATTTGCAAAAAAGAAACAACTGCGTTTTTCTAGGTCATTAAAGAGTTACAAGAGGTAACCTCAGCTGTGTTAGCAAAAGATTTTTTCTGCAAGCCATGCAGACCGCCCCCTTCAAGCCTCCATCTTGTACAGGAGCGAGTAGGGAAGCCCTGTTCGTATCTAGGAGGCGTCTGTTTGTCGGATGTCCTTAACCCGGGGACTACTTGTAATTACCTAAACTACCAGAAAGGACAGGTTATGTCCCTTCTGCAACAGAATTACGTAGCTGCTTTTTTGCAATTATTTAACTAAACTCACCCTGTTCCTTTTCTGGCACCAACATCCTTACCTGGTCCAATTCCAGGTTCTGAATATTCAGGCATCTGGATTAGTCAGAATGATGTAACTCCTGCGCATGCACACAGATTTATTCCGAGCAGCTAGGTATCCCAGCATCATACACTGAGCTGCACATTCTTATTTCAGTGTACATTGAAAAGATTGCAAACAGGCAGGTAAGTTTATTTGAAAAAGAGGTAGTGTTAATTTGTAAAAATAATTTTATTTTCAGTATATTCAGTAGGCAAAAGGATGTAAAAATGAAAGTGTTAGTTTTAGGCAAATTATCAGTGTCTACTTTTAAAGGTTTTACCAAAAATTCATCCAAGTTTTACTGAAAACTGAAACTTTTCTACACTGCATTTAGTATGAATGAATCATAAGTAAAAGTTTCTAATTCAATCCACTATGTACATTTTGGATGAAAGTTGTAAGGCGGCTCAGAGGTTAGCACTTTGCTGCACTAGGTTGAATCTCAGGGAGCAAGGGCTCTATATGCAGGCTCTCCCGTGTTTGTGTGGGTTTTCCCTGGGTTCTCATGTTTCCTCCCACATTCCAAAAACATGCCGTTAGGTTAATTGGCTTCCCCCCAAATTAGACTGTGGTATTAACTATGGACATTACTATGGACTTTGTAGAGCTCTGTGTATAAATAAATAGACCTCATAAATTGTTTAAATTCCTGCCTAATTAGATTAATTATAGGTCATTTCTGGGTGGCCAATTTGACATTCTGTATATATTAGTATTATTGTTATTGTGCTTCATTGTTTGATTATTGTTATGCTACTGCACCACCTGATTGACAAGGTCTTTGGTTTCTCAGTCTCTCATCAACTAAAGATACAAGTTTTCAGTCTCCACTTATATTTTAGAATCTTAGATTCTGAGTTTGAGATTTTAGCAAAAGTCACAAAGGAACAGCAGGAAGGAAAATAACGAGGAGCCCATGGCAGGAAAAGGATTCTTTATACTGACATACTGGAGCTTGAGTAAGGTGATGATCCACTTCAATTTAATAACAATCAGTTTTATATAATACAAATCAATAACTGGGCAATGATGATAATAGTGTAATTTACTAAAGAATATACAATAATGCCCTTACTAAACACTTGTATACTTGGCTTGGTAAATGAGATGAACCTGTTCTTACTTACAATTATGTAAAAGCAAAAATGTATTTTTTATTTGTTTTAGTTTCCTTTCAACAGAGTACATTTTATTGTGATGTTTTTACTTAAGTTCACCCAGCTACACCTTATTTGATCAGCTTTAAATTTGGAAATTCAACATGTTCCAGTTCTTTAGCTATGTAACCCCAGTGTGTTTCTTCAAGGGGGGCTGCAGGCAAACAACTAAAGGCAGTTAGAATTACGCATATAGGCTTATGTTACATGGTATTGCAATTTTGTTTGATCAGGTTTGTGATTCACTCAGCCATTCTACACAGGTGGTGGTTTCATTTCTTGGTTTGACCTTAAGGCTTTCTGTTTACAGCTTTGTTCACACCTTTCTAGTTATTAATATTATTATTATTATTATTATTAATAATATTATATATAAATATAATAGTTATTATAAATAATAATAATAAATAGTATTTATAGAACATCAACATATTACGCAGTGCTGTACAATAAATAGGGGTTGCAAATCACTGACAAATACAGACAGTGACACAGGAGGAGAGGACCCTACCCCAAGGAGCTAATAATCTAAGAGTTAAACTGATTTATTTGATTTGCATTTACATGTTTATTTCTTCGATTTTAAGCTTTTTTAGGCTGGGTCCTCTTTCCCTAATTGTGTCATAGTTTGCACCTAAATATGTAGTTTTGCTATGTATTGTACAAAAAGTTGCATTTTACATTATGTGTTATTAATAAACTCAACATAATGGGCATGCGGTAAGCAATAGTTTTTTTTTCTTTTTTTGCTGCACATAAAATACACCGGTAAAAAAAAGTCCTAAACAGCACATAAATGTTTCGGCTGGACTACAGTTTAATCACTATCATTTAATAACTGGTTTAGCAGACAGTGGCTATGCAACCCTAGGTTTTGTCAAGAGGTGTACGATCTAAAAATTTTTCCAGGGTTCTTCAGGGGTGAGATAGTTAAGAAAGGTCACTCTATAGTATGGCAGGAGTCAAGGTATTACAAACATTACAGAAGAGAGCTAGAAGAAAGAACTGTTTAAAAGAGCAATTTATCTTCATTATTTTTTAATCATAAATATGATTTCATTTTTTCCACTCTACGGTACACCAATAGAGTCATACTGAAAATAATACTGAGAGATGTGTGCCATCCAAGCAAGGGGTACAGAAAATTAATCATAATACAAGTGTTTCAGGCATAAATTACAATGAAAAAAGAATGTAATAGCTTTATCAGTTGTTCAGTAACTCCAGATTATTTTTAAAAGATGATGTATAGCAGTTGTTCATTTTCTTTTTCATTTCGGCATATACTCATATACATCTTAGCATGCTCTGACAATTCATTTGTGTTACAACTTTTTATTTATTAAAGGGGATTATCACATGCGCACCTGTCACAGCCGCCTGCTAAACAACAGCAGAATCCCTGTCCAGCTGCTGCTTCCATTACTAGGCAGAAGAATCCAGCCAAGGAAATATAATGATTTCTACATTGTATTTAAAGTGGAACCTGCATGAAAACACAATGTCCATTTATACTGCAATCCCCCCTCGTCCACACAGAATTCCACTATTGCACAGTGAGAGCTATTAAAGAATAAAACATTGTGGATTCCAACAGGCTTTTCTAGATAGATTACATTACCTGGGCTCCTTAAAAGAACTCAAATATTCCACCAGAATGAACATTAGCACAATAATGAACCAATCGGGATTCTGAGCTTTTCCAAAATTCTCTAGTGAGGCCCAGAGAATTCATTCTTGCCTTGGTGAGCATTTCGGGAGACAAAAAGTAATTTCTTGCCCTCTTTTAAAATATTGCAAACGGTATAATAAAAATTCTGGATGTTATATAATTTCAGTGCACTTTAATAAAGTCTGCTATAATAAACTGAACTCTTAGGACATAAGTAAATCGCCTTGTTTTGATGTTGAGACCAATTTTGCACAACATTGATGTCAACAAACCCTTTGACTGACATAGGGGACTGGGGGTAGAGCAACTTACAACAAAGGGGTAAATGAAAATCGAGGCAATCGAGAATGAATGGGAGCGCAAAGCCTCCCGGGATACTTACGTCACGCATCCTGGAAGGCTCTTGGGTTCTCCTTTTTCGTGAAAAGTGAAAAAAATTGCAGATCTCACGCCTGTGCAGTGAGATTGCCAAGTTTTTTTGCAACCTACATCACCCGATCTCGCGCCTGAATTGGGTGACGTAGGAAGAAGAGCCCGGTTTTCCAAAATTCTCTAGTGAGGCCCAGAGAATTCATTCTTGCCTTGGTGAGCATTTCGGGAGACAAAAAGTAATTTCTTGCCCTCTTTTAAAATGTTGCAAAACGGTATAATAAAAACTGTGGATGTTATATAATTTCAGTGCATTTTAATAAAGTCTGCTATAATAAACTGAACTCTTAGGACATAAGTAAATCGCCTTGTTTTGATGTTGAGACCAATGTTGCACAACATTGATGTCAACAAACCCTTTGACTGACATAGGGGACTGGGGGTAGGGCAACTTACAACAAAGGGGTAAATGAAAATCGAGGCAATCGAGAATGAATGGGAGCGCAAAGCCTCCCGGGATACTTACGTCACGCATCCTGGGAGGCTCTTGGGTTCTCCTTTTTCGTGAAAAGTGAAAAAAATTGCAGATCTCACGCCTGTGCAGTGAGATTGCCAAGTTTTTTTGCAACCTACGTCACCCGATCCTGCGCCTGAATTGGGTGACGTAGGAAGAAGAACCCGGAAGAAGAGGCGAAGATGGCGGCGCAAAGACAGGTGGTGGGACGATGCGGGGCCCGATGGAAGACACCTCTGGACCGATTGACTGCGCTGCAGGATTTAAGGTAAGTGTATTTTTTTCTGTTTTGGACATTTTTTAGTTTACTTCCTCTTTAATGTATTATGATGGCATTCCACAAGTCCTTATAGGTTTGTGAATTAGTTATTTTCCCATCCTAATTTACATCTTAGTGTATAAAGGTACTCATAGAGTAATCTATAGGAATCCATGGGTGTGATACACTCGCTGCCTAGGTAAATCAATAAACCAATAAAATCAGATAAAATCAACATTTACCATATCCTTCCTGTCTTCTATGTGGACAAGCAGGTTAGGTGATTGATTTTTGAACAATATCTATATGTTGAATTACCATAATATATTGGTTAACTACACTTTATGAAGCTGATAACTTGTTCAAAGAGGTAACATGATTTTTTGCCCTGTAGACCATACCTTATGGTATTAGTGTTTCTGCTGTCAAATGTGTCATAACGGAAGTGAAAATACATGTGAAGTCCTGGCAGATCAGAACTGCGAGATGTCCTCTAACAGATGGTTCATTTTGAGAGTGTTTGGTCACCAACGCCACAACCTGACAGATGACAAATTGCTTAATTTGTTGCCAAATTGGCTATAATAGCAAGCTTAGTGCTGTGAAAGAAAACCACTTACATTTAAAGGCAGAACTTTGGATTAACGTTATTTCAGAATACAAAATGCAGAACACACAATGACTAGTACTATAAATGCTTTCAGTTCAGATATAATCTGTTTTGAATTGGATGGCTGGGGACCAGATGCATTGCTATTTTAATAAATCAAATCCACCTAATGGTTTTTAAAAGAAGAGCGAAGATCGTAAAATTACACATTACATGGTTAATCTTTAAATATAATTTACTGGCACAGTAAAGCCAGAAGCCATCTACTTGACCTGCCCAGAAAAGGAACTAAGAGTGGTGTCCTGGAGATTCCATCAAGAACTACAAAAGAACGCTTCTATGAGAATGGATCCTTAGAATTAAAAGAACGTAAAGCTGTGGTTACAGTATTGGATTTAAAATAGAAAAATACTTATGATTATAAGTGTATCCCTTAGGACTTGTTCCTTCTGGGTATATAATCATTTGGGGAAAGTTAATTATTTTTCCATATTAGGTTCTGCTCAGTGTATTTAGGAAACAGTTTAGGCCCAAATATATGTACCTATAAAGTAATATATAAAAATTGTTACACTTGGGGAGACAAGGCCACTAGGAGGAGCTATGGCTTGCACAGAGAAGGGCCAAGGCACAGAGTCTAAGCAGTAACCAGGTCTTCTCCAGAGCTTCTAGTGGTGGGGATGTTGTGCAGCTGGTTACTGCCAGGTTGCGGTCCTTGGGCACACCAGGGTGGGCAGGCAGATACACGGTACCAAATCACTAAGCAGAAGAATTGTCAAGGAAGGCCAGGGTCAAGGCAGGCAGAAAGCAAGAGAAGTCGGATCACAAGCCAGGGGTCAAATACCAGGGATATAAGAAATAGACACCAGTGACACAGGGGTCACCTCAAACATAGGCAGGACACACTGGATGCAACAAGAGGAACAGGTGACACAGGAATATCCACAGACAGAGAGGAACACCAGAACAGCACAAGGGAACTGGCTGGGAAACAACAGACTGGACAACAAGGGGTTAACAAAGGAGCTGGACAGAGGAAACACTGAATTAACCAACAGGTGTGCAGGTAGTGGTCAGCAGAGCAGGGGCCCACCACTAGTTGAGACTCATTGTAAGAACGCTGAGTGCTGTGTCTGGTTGCAATATGAGCATCAAGGTGCATTTTCTGCATAGCCATCTTTCTAACTTCCCGGAAAACCTTGGTGCAGTCGGTGATGAGCAAGGTGAATGATTCCACCAAGATTTAAGGGTCATGGAAGGTCGGTATCAGGGTAGATGGGATGTACATACAATGGCGGACTATTGTTGGATCATCCGGCAGGATTGTCCTAGCACTGAACACTCCAGGAAAAGCTAAAAGCGTAAATTTTTACCTTAACCGCTTACCCGATAAAAAAAATGTCGTCATGTGAGTAAAAATGAATCCTTTGTATGAACAAAAGAAATTTAAATAAACAGTACATTCAAGTTATTATTTCATTATTTTTTCATTATATGTAAATATTGTATGTTTTTGGACAAAAATGGAGGGTACCCTGTACAGTGTAACTCAACAAAAAATGTGTTCTCCGCTGTATTATTTGCCCCTTTATATCTGTAAATTCTTCTCCTTTCTGACATTTTTTGAATTGACATTGTGTTACTTATGAACAAAAACACACGGCACAGCAATGATGTCTGACATGGTTTTGTAAATAAACAAAGCCATCTCAATTAGGGAACTTTTTAAAGCTAATTTATGCAGTCAAGGCTTCAAAAAATCATCCACCCATCCTTGGTGTTGTCTTAGTGCTTAGAGATAGGTATTGTAGGTATACAGGAATCGAGCAATAGACTCTCTGGCAGTCATGAAGAAGAAGGAGGACAATAGATATCTATGTTTAGGTAGAAAATATATGTGTACCAGGGGTTTTCAGAGAAAGATATATGTTAAATGGAGTAAAGATAAATATGGACTCCAAAAGATCTAAAATCACCTAACATTTAGATATTTCCACCAAATATTAGGAAAAATCAGACACAAGAAAACAACACCTAGTGTTACAAGCCCAACTCTCATCTTCAAGGAACTACTGGTTAGCAAGGCTTTGGATTTGGAGCTACAGAGCAGAGTGACAATGCTAGAATCAGTCCAGCAAGATTCCTGAAAAGTGGATTTTATGTGCTGTCATTTGGGATTGAAACCTTTGCAGTTGCATGGATTACAGATAGGATTGCAAAGGTTTTCAAAATTTCAGTAAAAAGAAATGTGCTGAAGTTTGGTTGAGTTTCAGGGATAACAATGATAAATGTCAAACTAGGTTTAAAACTTTTCTTCTAGGGGCCTTGTATAGTACAAATTCATCAATGCACCTACCCAATACATAGCATATTATTAAGCTATTAGTAACATCAAACAACTTTGCTCCAAGCTCTTTCCAGCTCACTGCTCATAGCCATGAATGCCAGCACTGCTAGGATGTGCAAAGGATGATGCAAACTTGTAAAAAGGATTTTTGCATTAAGAACAATATAAAGATAATGTTAGAATCTGTTGTGAAAAGATACAATTTTTTGGTCATTTGCCCTATTTGTTTCTTTTAGGACGCTCCTGCTATACAACTGCTATCTTTAGCAGGCCAGTGTATACAACTCTTATATTACTACTTGTAATGTGCCTAATGTGGTTGAGATATTTGGTATCTGGACACATTTTCCATGTTTTGTGATTTTATTTTGCAGCTTGATGCCTACTGAGCCATAATATAGATGTGGACCATGTCGTGTAACCCAATAAAAAACCCCATCTTTTAAACACACACCTCTACCACTATTTTTGTTGGGGTTCACATTTTTTTATGGCTTCATAAACTTCCTTATCTCTCGATCAAGAGTCTATGCTGTATTACTGATACATAATATTAGCAAACTCTAATATGTGCATTAAAAACACCCAACTAAGCTAGCCAGCACTACATCCTAATGGAGTCTATATCACATTTTTACAACTAACTGTATAGAAGCTTCTCTGTATATGGAGGCCGAACTTCTTTCTCCATAGACTGTCCTCTTGTCCTGTAAAATGACTCTAAAGTATTCCATGATGTACCAAGTTCTCTTTATGGGCCATTTATAAATTCATACAATTAAGATATTCACATACTTTAAAAGAATGAGTGCCCATGAAGCCAAGGTCTATAAAGCATGCCTCATGCCACCCTGACACACATGTTCTTCTAGTGGATACCATTCTAAGACTATTTGCTTAGAAATCAAGACCATCCTTAGGAAACAAACCATAAGAAATGCCATGCAGCCAATTAAGTGAATGCAGACAAGCAGTAGTTGCATAGAAGTTGCAGGTAAAAGGAAGCTAAAAGATTAAGAAAAAAACATGACATTAATTAATAAAAAAATAATAATAAAAAGCACCCAGTGCTTAAGCAAATTATATGTCATCCAGTTGGGGTTTGAGACTACTATAATGTTGATCCTTGGCCCAATTACCTGTAGAGGTACAAAACAACAAAAGACCCTGGAATTATTTATATGGCAGATTTTCATTTCTCTTTAGATTAGTAATTTGAGTGTCTGTGATCTCCTAGTTTGTTTTCTTTGAAGATGGAATGAATTATTTTTTGAAAATACTCACTATTGTAACTTTTCCCTGTGGTGCTGAGCTGATACATTTAACTTATTTCTAGAGCGGCAGGCTGCATAAGGTGACAGGCAGAGTGTAATTGTGTTAAATGTAGGGAAGAGTGTTCAATTTGCAAAGCTGTTCTATTTTACGATTTAGTTACAATTGATTTCTTAATGGATTATAGTAAAAAAGCTTCAATGAAATGGCCTATGGTATCATAAAGAAACTTCTCTGAAGCAGTGTTTGCTTGTATAAAGACACCCGGGAACATAAGAAGTGTACAGATTGTCAAAGGAACTGTGGAGTCTCCATGCTGTTTACAGACGATTTGAATATTTCCACAAATAATAGAAGAACATGGTTAGAAAACACAACTCTTCATCAATTGTAAAAGGTATGGGACTGATGTATTTAACCTGGAGGTGATCACAAAGCGATGGAAATGACATTGAATCCTTGTTTAATTGTTCTGTAAAATAAAAAGTGAAACCTGTTTAACCTTTTTTGCTCAGCCAGCAGAGTTACACATTACATTTGGCAGACTTACCTAGCCAAAGTGCCCTCCAGCTCTCCAATGTTCACAATGTCTTTCATCCAGGTCTTCTTCCGAGTTTAAAGGTTTTGTCCATTTTCATTGAGTGGGTGATCACATAGTATTTTATCCTGGTATGGAATCTTACTGAGCACGTACACTGACCTTTACCTCTTTTGCAAGACATTTCAACTCTTAGTTTACAAAAACTTTCATTAAAGATAAGAGTGTTTCAACAATAACTTTAAGGGACCCAGTGCTGGAAATTTTGGGGCTTGTAGCCCCACATTCTATAGCACATATGAGTTATAATAAAGGTGGCTTAAAGCTTAGGTTTAATCACCTCATATTTGTTTTACTTAATTTCTTACTCCCCTTTTTATCATTATGCTAATGATTTTTTTTGTTTCTGTTACATACTTTATTTTAGACCCAGTGACATCATCACTAGGTCGTGTTGTTTCTTTACGTAATGTAGACGAATCGTAATTGATGGGAAAGGTCAGAGGGGTGTTGAACATAGTTTTCTGAGAATATCACAGCACCCTGTCTTAGCACTATGCTTACTCCTTAGCCTTGACGCAAACAAAGGGCTTGCTCTTGGATAGAGTTATGCATATATCAAAAAGGCTTTCATTGGTGGTGTCATTCTGAAGGAGTTGGTGTTCCTGGTCGGACTGTATTCAGCATGCAGCACGGCCTATTCAATGGCCCTCATGTAACACTGAGCCTTCATGAAAGAATAAACTTACATTCAATAAATAAAAGGGGTAGGCAAGGGACAGTAAAGATAAAATTTTATTACTATTATTAAAAAATGTTTTTTCGGCTCGAGTTTTCTTTTTAATTATAAATGGACAATAACCATTGCTTATTTTGTATGAAATATGTTTAACTTTTCAATGTCCTTGAACAAAATAAAATAAAGTTGATGCAAACAATTAACTTCCCTTTATATCAGATATTAGTTTTGATCATTTAAAGACAGGCTTAAGTTGATTAGAAGTAATATATAAAACATGGCAATTTAGGGTTTTAAAAATTTATAATTTACTAAGAAAGTGGGGATCCAAGATGACCCTGTTTCTTGTGATCACTGGTAATAAGGGTTTAGCTGGGCAATCCTCAGTAGATGGCCCTGGCTGGTTGGTCTGAATTTTACTCCTCAACTTATAGGAATCCATTCATTTAACCTGAGCCTCTTCTGGTGGTAGCCCATATTCTAAGTTTTTTTTTTCTAGCACAAGGTATATTTATTAGATTTTGCCTTACCATCATTTTTACATAGCAGCTTGAACATTAAAATAAATAAGATTTCAATAACTTTTTTAAAAAGCCGAGTTCAATAAAATGTCATATCACTAACAGGCTCATTCAGCACACTCAATGTCTAATGTGCAGTAATGCAAAACAAATGATAATAATTCATCTTTCACTAATATGGCTTTAGCAAACTCGGTTTATTATACTTCAATCACAATTCTTTCTCTTTACATTGCTCCCCTAAATAAGCTTGAAAGCATTTAATGGAACTGCTCAAATATTATAGGAAGACTTCAATTGAGGCATTTAATGCAGTTACATTTATAAGAGCATGCACATTTCCAGTATATATGAATATCAGGGTTCAATCCAGAAATTTGTTGAAGCCAGATGGGAAAATATTGTAGGCAGATGGAAGCCCCTGTATTGTGACCCAACTCTTCAGTAACTACCCAAAAACATCTGGGTGGTTACTGAAAATAGACGGGTGGTGTTGGTGCTTACTAGTGTGCAGGACAGAGCCTGTCCTCTTCTACTGCTGGGGGGCAGTTCACATGACTTGCAGAAGAAATCTTTTGGTTGTAACTCTTTAATGACCAAGATAAACTCTGCAGTTGTGTCTTTTTGTTATATATACTATATACATGACATCTTGCTAAAAGTTTTTGGTTTGTACTGTGTGATATCTAAAACGGGGTCAATGGGTTGCTTTTGTAGAGGGGAAAAAAACCAGAGGGGTCCTATGTAACAATAGAGGTTGAAAATGCATATTTTCATTGATGGCGGAATAGGGACATATGTAACCCTTATAAGTCTTTACTTTTATAAACAATTGGAAGATACACTACAAACACTTTGAAATGATGCCACACTTTAGCACAAGATAGAGGTTATAAATTGTATATGAGCTTGCCCTCCAATATATAATATAGCTAAATGGTAAAACCTAGACGGTATTCTTATAGCCAAATCAACTGGTATAACTTTATTTTTAAGAAAATTCATCCAAACTGGCTTTGGGACAAAACTCCCCTTACAAGCCATAAAGGGTACATGGTATCCATAAAGGTACAAATGGTATCATTGCTACCTGTGGCTTAACAGTAAAGAAAACACAGCTAGCAAAAAAGAAAACTGACAGGGGTTTAAACTCTTCCCTTCTCTATCTGAAACTAACAAAAAAACTTTTCATACACTTGCTAAATTATCCATGGTGTCTGGACTGTGCATATAAAGCAGCTCTGGAATGACTGATTGCACAAATACCAATTTTCAAGCCCCAGGGTTTAATAAAGGAGTGCAGTGTTTCCCTGGTGTTTATTTCTATTTTGTGCATTGCAGTTCTTCTCATACACTTATTATAATGCTGGAGTGAAGAAGTGATGGTTTTCTCTGGCCCACTTGTCATGATGACGTCTGGCGGCTTTGATCAGTTCTGTGTATTTCTGTGCCCTGCTGCTTCCTCTCCAGTCCAACCAGCTGTCATTTGTACTCCTCATAAATAAAACCCTTTACTGTTTCCTCATTCTGCCAGAGCGTTTGTTGTCTAGTCTGAGGAGGATGGCATATGTACTGCTGTCCGATTACTACTCAAACTACTGACCCAAACATTCAACAATGAATCACCCGCCATTGAATCAATGAAAATTTCAGACAAATACACAAATTTTACACAATTCATTAAGTCATTTGATTAATTGTCAATTGTTATTAAAAATGTTGGCTTCATCTAAAAAAGGCTGGCTTCATCTAATCCTATCTGATTCCTAAGCCCTAAGAAAGAAAAATATTCTTAAATCACAGAAGCTTGTCCTAGGCTGTGTGCAAAAAAGTCTCATGCAACTCAGCAACTGCCACTTATTACATGACCCAGCAGTGTAAAACCCTACCAATCACATAGAACAATGCCATGCAGCTGCCTCTCACTCTGTGACCAGCCCATGTAAAGATCCACTTAAAGCTCAGCCCTCTGCGGCAGACTCTCAACTGAACTGGAGTTACCCAAACAGTTTAGGTATTAGAGTCCCGGAAATATGGGGCTAAAGGTATGCTTCATCCTGCCTGCAACAGTCTAATTATATCATTGTTCAAGGATAGAACATAGTCACTTGACTGGAGCTCAATTTCTTTTATTTCATTATAAAAAGTACAGTTGTAAAGTTACTTTTAAACTCCTTTTTATAAATATACTTACCATTGCAAGCTGAAGTTTATATTTATAAATGCCAAGAATGCAAACATTCTTTTTCTTGCAACCATGCCAAGAGTCATTTGTTATATACACAGGATTCACAAGAATTCCATTTCCCCTGCAACATTATTTGGCCTGGAGTTGCCACTTTCCACTTTCTCCCATCTCTCATTGAGACATTATTTTGTTCACTTGAAGTTGAATATGGAAGGGATTTAGGTAACTCAGGCATTCATTTATCAAAAAGCTGAACAAATACAGAAATAACTGTAACCATATAGAACCGGACACTGATAAAATAAGATTATGGTCACAGAAGAGGAAAATATGTTTCAAAAAGCTAAATACCATTATTACTCCTTTAAATATCTTTTTATATTTTTTGAATGGAGTAATTGCCTCTAATAAATCTCAGAGGGAGGGGAATGCAGCCAATGAGCCTCCCCTCCCCCTGGTGTCACTTTTGCTTCTGCCCTCTCGTTTACCCCCCATATTCAGAACATTTCCAGGTCCTGTCACTTTCACCTGCGCAACATTTCCAAAATCCACCCCTACCTGTCCCCTGAGACCACCAATCTCCTTGTACACGCTCTTATCTCTTATCTGGACTACTGTCACATCCCCCTCTCTAGTATTCCACTAACCTCTCTTCTCTACAATCTATTATGAATGCTGCAGCCAGACTCATCCATTCTCCACACCGCTCCTCTTCTGCTGCATCTCTTTGCAGTTCTCTTCATTGACTTTTATTTCACCCTAAATTCAAATTCAAGCTCCTGTGCTTTGCCTTTAAAGCCCTTCACATTTCTTATCCAGCTTACTATTCTGACCTGGTAAAAAAAATACTCCCCCAGCCGCTCTCTCTGCTCCTCCGATGACCTACTAATGACTTCCTCACTCATAACCTCATCACACGCACAGCTCCAAGACTTTTCAAGAGCTGCCCCGACTCTCTGGAATGGTCTTTCTTGTGCTATTCGGCTTGCAACTACTTTCTGCTCAGTTGGAGGAGCACTCAAAACCCATCTTCTCAAACCTGCCTACCTGTCTTCTTCTGTCTCCTTAAACCATCACTACCACCACTCCATATTTCCCCCCCATTGTATGATACTTCCCCCCACCTCCTAGATTGTAAGCTCCTCGGGGCAGGCTCCTCTTCTCCTGTATCACTGTCTGTCATTTGTAACCCCTATTTAATGTACAGCACTGCATAATATGTTGGAGCTATATAAATCCTGTTTATTATTATTAATAATAATAATATTAATAATATTAGTAATAATGAGCTTAACAGGCTAGTGTTGCTCCTATATGGTAGGCAGAGAATTAGGCTATGCTCACAATAGCCATTAAGTTCCAGTGTAGTTACCACTTCCTCATGTCAGTGAACTGCTGCCTCAGGGTTGACGCTACATTTCTCTCCTTGTGGCAGCACCATAGAGAATGAATGGGAGAAGCAGTGAGGGGTACCAGTACTGTCAAATATGCAGACGTGAATTACTAAAGAACCAGCACTGAAGTGCAAGTGACCAAACAGCTGGCAAAATCAAGGATCACCTAATCCTGAGGCAGGTCTGAATCTGCTCTTAAAGCGTACCTATACTGAGAATTTTTACTTTACATAAAAGGGGTAAAGAACCCTTTTATTTAGGGTAAAAATTCTCTGTTTTTTTTTTTTTTTTTTTAGGCGCAACACCCTTTTTTTCCTAAAATAAAAGGGTGCAGCACCACCCCCTTATTCTCAGCCGCCTAGGCGGTCGAGAATGAATGGGAGCGCAAAGCTTCCCAGAATACCTACGTCGGGCATCCCAGGAGGCTCTTGGGCACTCCTTCTGCGCAGAAGGAGTCTTTTTGCTCAAACAGAAAAATTTACTTAACTTATGCATGCGCGTGATCGGACTGCCCTGCGGGATTAAAGGTAAGTGTGTTTTTGTTTTTCTTTGTGTTTTGAGTATAGTTCCTCTTTAAGTAGGAAGTACAACAATGTTGTTGAGATGTGTTCCTGACCAATGACTCCATATGGTTAAAAAAGGCAGCCACGAAATGCACAAAAATTATAAAGTATAAACCAAGGGTAATCAGCAGCCAGCTAGCACTTGTGTAGATAGCTGATGTTCTGTTTCTGCAACCTCTGGCATCTCTAAGCGTGGGTCTCCTGTGCCTAGTGGAAAATCTGGCTTTGTTGGTTACAATAAGTTGTCATCATTTACCAAAACTTTTGTTATTGTTTTAGACACTAAGGAAAGATTAGAAACCCTGTCAGGGTTAAATGCTCTCTGGATATCCATTAGAGAGCTCTCCCCTTGAGACAGCCTTGTATCGGACAGAAAATGAAGGAAACTCCCCAGTTTACCAAGAATGTTTTAAATAAGCAAAATCTTTTACTAAAACTGTGAATTTTGCTACAGCTGGGGAATGAGGTTAAGCATATTGAACGTTTCAGACGTATTGGGATCAATGACTGTGTTGCTTAGACTAGTAAATAAAATATTGGACTCTCTGCAAAGAAAAAGTAAGACACTCACCTCTCCTGCTACCCTCACCAATGTTTGCTGTGGTAAGGAGAAATCACTTGGTGTGTTTATTTTCTTGCTACATGCTTCACTTTGTGGTTCCTCCTGCCATTCTCTATGTCACTACAGAACAGGTGGTAATGTAGGGAATGGAGGATTGAACCTCTAAGAACAGTAGGGGCCAGGAAGTGTGTGTTTTTGAAGAGCTTTTAGGAAATTATTTCCTTACTATAGCAGCATAAAATAGTGTGAGCTGCAGGAAAAGCAGAAAAAGATGAGTTTAAAACAAAACTTCTCTGACCTCTGGTGCTGAAGGCACTAAGGAGAAATTAATTCACAAATCATTAAAGTCCCTCTCCCAGCAGTTTTTTTCTGTTTCAAAAATCCTGCTGATTTGTGTTTACATTAGAAATGATAAGATTAGAAGCCTGTTGAAACACTGCTGAATTGGAGGCAGACAAATGAATTGCTTATAAAAACACTTTAGTGCTTCAATAACTAAATTTAAAGCTTCACTCTAGCCTTGTACAGTTCTACAGACTTTTTCACTGTACTGTGATTGCTTACTGGGGAATAGAAGGCAAGCCAAAAGGTTTGGAAAGTGGGGGATAGAAGGCAAGCCGAATGGTTTGGGAAGTGGAGGATAGAAGGCAAGCCAAATGGTTTGGGAAGTGGGGGATAGAAGGTAAGCCGAATGGTTTGGGAAGTAGGGGATAGAAGGCAAGCCGAATGGTTTGGGAAGTAGGGGATAGAAGGCAAGCCAAATGGTTTGGGAAGTAGGGGATAGA